>NC_069503.1:604528239-604660739 GCF_027579735.1 Bombina bombina | reverse complement strand
TGATGTTTGTATATTAGGCCGGTTTCCAGGCCTTATTTCTTTTCTTGCAAAGCTTTATTTAGTACAGTGTGCAGAGTGTGTGTGGCTAGTAGCCAGGCCTCATTATTTAATTTTTTAAAAGAATATGTTTTTCCTTGTGTGTTGTATTATTCATTGGTGGTAGTGGCGCCTTCCCTGAGGTGACCGGGTTTTTATCTTCTTCTCCGGTCACCTTCTCCCATCCTCCTGATTGCGGTCACAGTTGCCTGCCACTCCTACCTCTGAACGCCGCAACATTTTTTTCTCTTGTCCGACTCTGGGTTAAGGGTTCACACGGACGCGCCCCTGACCATTGTTATAAACAGGTCGGTCACATGAATGGCTGCGTGGCGGTAGTGTTTTAGGCCCTCCTTATTCATACTAGGATCTTGTATTATCTTAGTATGATGTCAGCCTAATGGTCTAAGATTATATATAGTAATTTAGGGCAGTGTCACTCCTTTTCTAGCAGCCTCTGGCAGCCCTGTCTGAGTGACCTATCTATTTATATAAAAATCGCCCTTACTTAATTATATGAAATCCTTTATCCCTTGCCTTCCAGAGCTTTCATATGGGGGATATGACTGTGTTTTTGACCTTGAAGAACTTAAAGAACCAAGTTTAAGCTCCACGGAGGAGCAACAGGTTTAAACACAGGCTTAATTCTAACCAAAGCCTGGCAAAATGCCTGAACGTCTGGAACCTCTGCCAGATGCTTGTGCAAAAGAATAGACAGAGCAGAAATCTGTCCCTTTAAGGAACTAGCTGATAATCCTTTGTCCAAGCCCTCTTGGAGAAAAGACAATATTCTAGGAATCCTAACCTTACTCCATGAGTAATTCTTGGATTCACACCAATAAGGATATTTACTCCATATCTTGTGGTAGATTTTCCTGGTAACAGGCTTTCGTGCCTGTATTAAGGTATCAATGACTGACTCGGAGAAGCCACGCTTTGATAGAATCAAGCGTTCAATCTCCATGCAGTCAGTCTCAGAGAAATTAGATTTGGATGACTGAAAGGACCTTGTATCAGAAGGTCCTGTCTTAGAGGCAGAGTCCATGGTGGAAAGGATGACATGTCCACTAGGTCTGCATACCAAGTCCTGCGTGGCCACGCAGGTGCTATCAGAATCACCGATGCTCTCTCCTGTTTGATTTTGGCAATCAGTCGAGGGAGCAGAGGAAACGGTGGAAACACATAAGCCAGGTTGAAGAACCAAGGCGCTGCTAGAGCATCTATCAGCGTTGCTTCTGGGTCCCTGGACCTGGATCCGTAACAAGGGAGCTTGGCGTTCTGGCGAGACGCCATGAGATCCAACTCTGGTTTGCCCCAACGATGAATCAATTGAGCAAACACCTCCGGATGGAGTTCCTACTCCCCCGGATGGAAAGTCTGACGACTTAGAAAATCCGCCTCCCAGTTCTCCACGCCTGGGATATGGATTGCTGACAGGTGGCAAGAGTGGGACTCTGCCCAGCGAATTATTTTTGAGACTTCTAACATCGCTAGGGAACTCCTGGTTCCCCCTTGATGGTTGATGTAAGCCACAGTCGTGATGTTGTCCGACTGAAATCTGATGAACCTCAGTGTTGCTAACTGAGGCCAAGCCAGAAGAGCATTGAATATCGCTCTTAACTCCAGAATATTTATTGGAAGGAGTTTCTCCTCCTGAGTCCACGATCCCTGTGCCTTCAGGGAGTTCCAGACTGCACCCCAACCTAGAAGGCTGGCATCTGTTGTTACAATTGTCCAATCTGGCCTGCGAAAGGTCATACCCTTGGACAGGTGGACCCGAGACAACCACCAGAGAAGAGAATCTCTGGTCTCTTGATCCAGATTTAGCAGAGGGGACAAATCTGTGTAATCCCCATTCCACTGACTCAGCATGCATAATTGCAGTGGTCTGAGATGTAGGCGCGCAAATGCCACTATGTCCATTGCCGCTACCATTAAGCCGATTACCTCCATACACTGAGCCACCGAAGGGCGCGGAATGGAGTGAAGAACACGGCAAGCATTTAGAAGTTTTGATAACCTGGACTCCGTCAGGTAAATTTTCATTTCTACAGAATCTATAAGAGTCCCTAAGAAGGAGACTCTTGTGAGTGGGGATAGAGAACTCTTTTCCTCGTTCACTTTCCACCCGTGCGACCTCAGAAATGCCAGAACTATCTCTGTATGAGACTTGGCAACTTGAAAGTTTGACGCCTGTATCAGGATGTCGTCTAGATACGGAGCTACCGCTATGCCTCACGGTCTTAGAACCGCCAGAAGTGAGCCCAGAACCTTTGTAAAGATTCTCGAAGGCTGTAGCCAACCCGAAGGGAAGAGCTACAAATTGGTAATGCCTTTCTCCCGGGCGTCTCACATAGGAGTACTGTTTAATCTGTTCTGTACTAACCAGCTTCTTTCTTAATAGTCCTCTAATCCTTTTACCTATTCTTTTTCTTGGAGGGATAGTCTAGTCAAATGTGAATATTGGAATGGTTTTGGCTATACTATCTCTTTAATGTATTTTATCCATCTCCTCCGGTGCTGTGCAGATGGTCCACACGGACACGTGCCTGACAAGTGAAAAAAAAAATAAGCCATACAGAAAAACTGTGACGTTAGACAAATATACACAGAGTTTGTTACAAAACATAAATGCACCATGTTGCGTATAAGTCAGTAAACATAGCATCTGCCCACATAAAATCATATTTAAATCATATAGAACCAAACCTCAATTTAAAGGGTAAGGGGAGTATATTAATAACGTACTTGTAAAAAACACAATTGAACAGAATAAGGGGGTTGATATGGGGTCTGTGCCCCTAGGCTTAACCAGTAAACTATATGAGAGGGGGGGGGGGCAAATCGAAAAATGGCCAAATTAAAAATGACCAATATATAGAGATCCAAGTTGGGTTATAAAAGAATAATACTGAGTGTTTTCAATTATCTAGGTACACTATTAAACCGCAGCTTGGTAAGATATGAGCTATAAAGGCTAATAACAACTTTCATATATCAAGTATTATTAAACATCGAGATCTACTAGCCAATGACTTGCAGCCAGAGCAGAACTGGAACGTTAGACTAATATTTTCCACAGGGAGGATTACTAGTAGCATTGCAGTTAAGATCATAGTAATCATTGGGTACATTGCACCACCAACTCAGGAGCAAGGGCCCTATAACCCTAGGTCAGAGGCAAACTGTACAGCTTCCAAATATACAATATAAGAATATAACAAGTATAGAAAGGATAAGGAGCTGACCAATATATATTTGCAATGTAACAGTATAGCTGAAGTCTAAAGGGTACTATAGTAATGTGCACCAAACAAAGAATGGATCTCAGCAATGATAATCTATCAATATGACTATAAATAGGAGGTCCTAGGTAACACATTTCACATTTAACAATGGGAAGACTTGAAATACAAATATAGAAATACATTATGGGCTTTATGCATTGCCTTGGAAAGTCCTGTACAGTATGTCAGCACTAAGTCCCAAAACAAGTAATAGCAGTGCGTCTCAAAGAAAACAGTAAATGTTTATAGAGAATGTTGGAGTATAGGTGTTCTAAATCTAACCTTAACTTCAATAAGCACAAGGGCAAAAATATGCCGCCCCGGCCGTAGGCAGCATACCAGCCCCCATGTCAAACATTGATATAGCATAAAAACAGCATTAGCTATTGCACAAACATTGGAAGCCTGGCAGTGCTGACTAAAATTTAACTATAAAATTATTAGTATAATATAGACACACAATAGATGCAATATTAACATATTAGCTGAAGATCACAATCACACCCTACATGACATAATCTACATTTGTCCGGACGGCATCTGAATATAACTACAGACCTAAAACAATAGTGACTAGCAAAAGTTAGAGTGTCAACTACCCTGAACTGCTATGTAGGCAGGCATATGCAAAATTGGTGAGCAAACTTAAGAGAGTCAATTTGTAAATTCAGCTAGTAGCTTTCATACTTTGTTATTAGGATGAAATAAAATGTCACAAATTCAGGGACTTCATCGGCGCACAGTTCACCAACCAGCTGTGAAAACAAAGTCCGCCATGCAAAGAACCATTTAGCCTATTCCCCGTCTGTTTAAAGTATATGCAGGAGAACCGCTAACATAAAGAAAGACGTCTGAGTTAGGACTGGGGAAGCTATTGATCATAGAACGCACTTTCCAGGTTGCCGCCAAGCCCATCGGCTCCTTAATCATCGGCCCGCAACTGGGTCTACCCTTTTTCTCATTTGCCTCCAAAGGATCAATATTGGTCTCACCGTTTATATTGTTATCTTCTGATATGTATGTGGGGAGCAGATATAGTAAGACTTCACATGTAGCACAGTTTTCAGCTATCAGACCTTCCGTTCCGTGTAATGTATAGTCGGGCGTCCACTCTCTCGTAACATCCGAGTCCCAGGTGGTCAAGTCTCTCTTTGCAGTGAACACTTGTTCCCCAATCTGTTTCTGCCGGTTAATACAAAACGGCTCTCTTATATCACCGTTATAATCTTTACATCCCACTTCTGGTTCCATAGTAAGGGTGGTATCTGGGATATCATCATCACTTGACTTACACTTGTTTAGTAGCGCGTTCACACAGGCCTCCTGGCACTCATCAATTAAAGTACCCAACTGATTCACAATATATTCCACTGTAGACATCTCGGGCACTAGGAAAGGGAAATGCCAACTTGCAGCTAATCTTTATCAGTGCACAGTGACTATATTATTCCACTGCCGGGGTAGCTGTGAAACTGCTGTATATGCAATACTCCCCACCTTTAAGCTCACATCCAGATGCTGCTGCGTAGACGATAAAATGGCCGCCTCCAGGACAGCATACACTTTCCCCAAAATGATATGCGGACATCACCCTGTAGAGCTGGTCCTGTGTCCAAAAACCTCTGCCAGGTGTCTCTGCTTATAATCACATTGCGAGCTGCAAGTCAAATTGAACCAAACAGACCAAATTATATAAAAAAAAATGTTTCTACCGGAGCTATATGTCTATGCGTCCTCAAGAGCTAGCTCTGCCCCCCTACTTTCCTAGTTTTATTCTTTCTTTGAAAATTTATTTTCCTTGTGTATTTCTCTTTTCTATCCTCTTCCTTCTTCTAAGTAGTTTTTTGCCTTTGAAAGTTTGCATCAGCCATGGTCGACGTATTAAATCATCCTCAAGACCTTTTCAGAGGTATCCCTTAATTCCTATGAGACTTGCTCTAAACGCTGTAGCACAATATCAGAATCTCTTTTATCCTCGCAATTGGTTTGGGAAAACCCTATATCTCTCAGTCTCACATAGAGGCATAACTCCAGCTCGAAGGCTGTTAGCCCCCTCCCCAGGCTTTTTCACATAGGGGTGATAGAACCACCTCCCCAGAGGTAAAATGGGGTTTAAAGAACCCTCCTTCCCCAGAGTTTTCAAGAGGGACATCAGAGCTTCGACTCTGACAAATTTTTTAAATTGTTTTTTTTTTTTTTTGAATTTTTTTATGTAAGTGCTTTAAAAATGCAAAATATAAAGCCTCCTGTCTTGACATACAATTCAGATTACAGTATTTTAACCTATGGTGAATAATCTTGATTTTATTAAAGACAGGAGGCAAATATCCCCCCCCCCCCTTCTTTTCCCTCCCATTATATATTAATAAGATTTCGTTTTCTGGAAATTTCATCTAAATTAAGTTATTGCTGTTGATTTTCCTTTTCTGGGATTGTTGTTACTTTGGTTTTTTTCTCTTTTCAGTGACTCTATGGATTTTATGTTCTCCCTTATCTACGTACCAGGTCATCTGTTGTTTCTCCGTTCCTGGGTATCGCTGTTCCATTTTGGTCTAGGATGGATATATTTGGAGTTTGATTGTTTGGACTGGTTCCGCTGTCTTATGATCAAAGAAAAGAGGAAGTACTGGACTTGTTCATTACAGTTTATTAGGTTGCTGTGTGCTGATTGGTGCAGTCTTGTTACTATGTTATTTTGTTCTCTGTATGTTTTCTTTGCTGCTGTTTGGATTCAGTAAAGATTTGATGCAAAATATTCGCCTCCTGTCTTTAATAAAATCAAGATTATTTATTCACCATAGGCTATAATAATCTGAATTATATCTATAAGATAGTAAAATTGCTAACAATATTCAGTGTTTTGTGCAAATTTTTCTCTGAAATTAGTTGTGAAGGGGTTAAATATACTAGCATTAATTATGTCCATTTGTAATTTTAACAAAAAAATATTATAATCTAATTTTGTTCTAAAGAGTTATCTACTGTGAGTACAAAATAATGTGTCCACTGGTTAATTACATTCCGTTTACTAGAATTTTGTTGTTAATAAAATGTATATAACTATATATACAAAAAAAAATGAATCAAATCAAAAAATGAAATGATGATGTGCATTTCAATTTTGCCTAGACTATCTCTTTAAAAGGAACATCACACACATTGAGTTGTTGTTTGAAGAATTAGGTAGGAGTTTGTTATTACAATAATCAGTTGCTTCCTTATTGGTTTCATAAACAGATGAGTCACAGACTATGGAGGACATTCTGAAAGAACAAATACAAAATATTGATTTCTTTTTGACTCACACCCAACTCAAGGAAACAATTATTGGACTCTCCTCGAGATGTGGTGACCACAAACCTTTCTGATGTGGTTGAAAACAAAAAAAAATGTGTGACTTTAAATGGCAGAATGTGAACAATGCATATAATTTGTTTAGGATGCCTTATTTCCACTGTTTAGAGAGCATAAATTAAACTACGTGTTTTCAGAACACATTAGGAAACATGGGTATTTGGAAGGGCTGAAAAGTGACCAGATCAAGAAAAAAGACAAGCTTCCCAGCATCCCACATTTATCACTCAACAAGAACTTGTGCAGACCTTCCACCTGCTCTTGTGTAACCAATTGTGCAAGAACAGGGCTTGCCAATCATCCTGGCTGAATTAGAATTAAAGGGACATAGAAGTGCAAAAAAATACATCTATGGTGAGACCCCACAAACCATCACCTGTGGAATTAAAGTCCAATCCTACAGGAGGAGGCAAAAAACACCTCACACAATCCTACAGGAGGAGGCAAAAACACCTCACACAAGAAATGTAATCCCTCCCACATTCCCTTGATCCCTTAGTCATACATATTGCCAAGAGAAGAGGGAAAAGAAAAGTAGGAAAGTAAAAGCAGGATAAAAAAGTGTAAACTGGTACTGTGGCCAAATGCTATGGAAAAACAAGGGCAGGTCTTGTGGACTCGCAACATCATAAAAGAAAGAAATTTATCACGTAAGAATACATTTTTTCTTTCATAAGATGGTGAAAGTCAATGAGCCATCTCATGTGGGATCCTATACCAAGGCTGTGAAATCCACAAGACCACCATTAAATAGGGTAGGAAAAAACGTTAATGGGACATTGTACACTAGATTTTTCTTTGCATAAATGTTTTGTAGATGATCGATTTATATAGCCCACCAGGGAGTGGTTTTGTAAAAAAAATATATAGTTTTGTTTATTTTTAATAACATTGTGCTGATTTTCAGACTCTTAATCAAGCCCCAAAGTTTTAGATGTATACTGATGTCCACAGAATCCTCGTTGTGTAATGGGTCTTTTCATATGCAGGGGAGGGGGGAGGGGCTGCCTGATCCTGTTTTCCCAACCCCTTTCAGTGGGTGTCCCAGCCTAACCTCATCAACAGTGCTAAACTGGAAGCTTCTAATTAAGTTTTTAAAAGATTTTATTCTGGATTTTATATCAGTATCTGTGCATATTCTGCTTTATAGTAGTGTCTATTACATACAGTTATATGAACATTGGTGTATATTGTACCTTTAAGACAGGTACAGAACTTTCATACCAAAAAGCAGCCTCAGAATAGGCAAATGTATCAAAATAAGGTCTATAAGGAGTTAAATAAATATAAATGTATGCAAAGATGGCCACCATCTGAGGGAAAGGGAACAACAGAGCACAGTTTTGGCAGGAAAAAACAAATTATGCTTACCTGATAATTTAATTTCCATCTGTATAGGAAGAGTCCACAGCTGCATTCCTTAGTTGTAGGAAATACTGAACCTGGCCACCAGGAGGAGGCAAAGACACCCCAGCCAAAGGCTTAAATACCTCCCCCACTTCCTCATAACCCCAGTCATTCTGCCGAGGGAACAAGGAACAGTAGAAGAAATATCAGGGTGAAAAAGGTGCCAGATGAAAAAATTTCACAGGCGGGAGCTGTGGACTCTTCCCATACAGATGGAAATGAAATGATCAGGTAAGCAAAATTAATGTTTTCCATCTTAATATGGGAAGAGTCCACAGCTGCATGCCTTACTTGTGGGAAACATATACCCAAGCTCTAGAGTACATGGAATGCTAACAGGAGGGAACAGGAGAGGCGGACCCTAATCTGAGGGCACCACAGCCTGCAAAACCTTTCTCCCGAAAGCTGCATCAGCAGAAGCAAAAACATCAAACTTGTGAAGAACTAGGAGGCGACTTACAAATCTGATCCATAGAGGCCTCATTTTTGAAGGCTCAAGAGGAAACCACTGCTCTCGTAGAATAAGCCGTAATCCTCAGAGGAGGCTTATGTCCCGCCGTTTCTATGCTAAAACGGATGACACCCCTCAGACAAAGATATAAGTTAGTCGAAGAGGCCCTCTGACCCCCTACGCTTCCCGGAAAAGAGAACAAACAGAGAAAAAGGTTTGTCTAAATTTCTTCGTGGCCTGAAGCTAGAACTTCAAGGCATAAACCACATCCAGAAATACGTTGAAAACGTTCCTTCAACAAAGAAGGATTAGGACATAAGAAAGGAACCACAAACTCTTGATTGATGTTGCAAATTGACACAACCTTAGGAAGAAACCCTAACTTGGTTCGTAGAACAGTCTTATCTACATGAAAAGTCAGATAAGGAGGGACGCATTGCAAGGCAGCAATCACAGATACTCTGCGCGCAGAAGCAATAGCCAATGGAAAAGGAACCTTCCAAGACAACAATTTAATGTCTACTTCATGCATAGGCACCAATGGAGCCCGTTGCAAAACCTTAAGGACAAGATTTAAACTCCAAGGAAGAGCCTTAGATCTTAACACAGGTCTGATCCCAGCAGAGCCTTAACAAATAACTGCACATCTGGAAGCTCTGCAAACCTCTTGTGCAGTAACACAGACAGGGCCGAAAACTGTCCCTTCAGGGGACTTACAGAAAAGCCCTTCTCCAGTTCATCCTGGAGAACCAGAATAAGTTAGTCTTCCACAACTTATGATAGATGCAATGAGCAACCAGCTTACATGTTTGAATGAGAGTAAAAATAACTCTCTCAGAAAACCCTCTCTTGGCTAGGACTAAGCGTTCAATCTCCACGCAGTCAGCCTCAGAGAATCTAGACATTGATGAACAAAGAGACCTTAGTCAGTAGATCCCTGCAATAAGATAACTTCCACGGAGGAGATGATGACATTCCCACTAGATCCGCGAACCATATCCTTTGCGGGCAAGATGGAGAAGTCAGTATCACTGACGCCTGCTTGACTCGATCCACTTCACTAGGAAGCAGTGTTAACGGTCGGAATGGATAAATTAGATTAGAAATTAGAACCTACAAGGCACCGCTAATGCATCTGTTAGCTACGCCTGAGGATCCCTGTACCTCGACCCCTATCTGGGTAGCTTTGTATTGGGACGTTATAAGATCTTCCTCTTGTAAATCTCTGCAAACACTCGGGAAGGAGAGACCATTCTCCCGGATGAAAGGATTGTCTACTGAGGAAATCCACTTCCCAGTTGTCCACACCTGGAATGTGGATCGCTGACAGCGAACAAATTTGGGTCTCCCCCACACCAGAATCCGAGATACTTCCCTCAAAACTAGGGAGCTTTTCGTTCCCCCCTGATGGTTGATGTAAGCCACTGAGGATATATTGTTTGATTGGAATCTGATTAACTGGGATGAACCCAGCAGAGGCCAAGCCTTCAGAGCATTGTATATTGCCTGAAGATCCAAAATGAGATCAGGAGGGAGCTTTACCTCCTGAGACCAAAGGCCCTGTGCCTTCCTGGCACCCCAAACAGCTCCCCATCCTGACAGACTCACAACCGTAGTCACAATCACCCAGGATGGTCTTGAGACGGACATCCCTCAGGACAAGTGATCCGGACAAAACCACCAAGAGAGCGATTATCCCGATTGGTTGTCCAGAGAAATTTATTGAGACAGATCTAATGATCACCGTTCCACTAGTTCAGCATGCGCAGTTGCAACAGTCTGAGGTGAAACCTGTCAAAGGAAATGATATCTAAGCTGGACACCATGATCACCTCCATACACCGAGCCACAGATGGCCTTAAGGAGATATGGAGGGCAAGACATGTTAAAGCTAGCTTGCAACGTCTCTGGTCTGTTAGAAATATTCCCAGGTCTATGGAGACTATTGAAGTACCCAATAATTTTACCCTGGTACTTGATACAAGAGAACTCTCCTTAGATTATCTGCCATCCATGGGAACGAAGAAGACAGAGGAGATATTCCGAATGGTCCTCTCTTCGAAAAAATTCTTTAGCTATACCAAACGCAAGGGCAATTAACTGGAAGTGCTGGTCCAGGAATGCAAACCTTAGGAACTGGAAGTGGTCCTTGAGGATTGGTACGAGAAGGGAGCATCCTTTGTGGTCATGAACTACCCCTCTCAAATGAGGGGAAGAATGGACCTTATTGTCTCCATCTTAAATGAGGGGGCATTTAAAAACCTGCTTAAGCACTTTAGGTCCAGAATCAGTTCCCTCCTTCTTAGGGACCACGAAAAGGTTTAAATAGTATCCCAAACCTCTCACTGCGATAGGCACCGGGACAATAACTCCTAGAGGACAGATCCCGTACACACCCCAGAAAGGCTTCCCTCCTTTCTTGTCAGGAAGACAGGAGGAATCTGCCCTTGGGTGACTGAGTCTTCCATCTTTTATCCATGGGCTCTTCAAACGAAGAACTATCCTCAAGCGGGATAGTACTACGTTTAGCGAGGGTGAAGATAACGCCATCCCATTTAGGGACAGAACCTCACAACTCCATTGAGAGTCCAGGACCGGGGACAATTTGTTAAAGGGAGAAGAGAGGAAAAAGGAATCCAATCCTATCCCATTCATTCTTAATAATGTTCGCCATCTAACAGAAGCAGGGAAGGATAAGGTACCACCCTGTCCTCAAACTCAATCCAATTTAGAATTAAAGGTTCATCAGGCAATTTGGCCTCTGCATTCGCCAAAAACTTCCATTAGAAGAAAGCACAAATTCCTAAACTAAAGTCTGGTTCCCTTGCAGCCGGACGTTTAGAGGCAGCAGACTCCGACCCAGAATGTTCATGCTCCGAATTCTCAGAAAGAACTTCATCCTCGGATAACCCTCAGTTAAATCCAATAAATTATCTGATGTACTCTGGGAAGGAGTGCAATATATAACCTTTCGCTTGTGCTTAGCAAGGCGAGGCAAAGCATTAAAGACCGCAAACACTGCCGTCTGAATTGCGCAGTAACGTCTGGTGAAAAAAGGCCCCCTCCAGATAGAGGATCAGCATTGCTACGGGAAAACTGCATGTATAGAGATATGTAGGGTGCGCACCTCACTGGACGACAACTCCTCAGAGGTGGACGGCTCCGTGGTATCAAACATGTTTGATATTATCACATTATCAAGGCATATGGAACATAATTGAGAGGGCGGAACTAAGGCCTCCTCATTAGGAATAGAGGGAGTGCCCTCTAAAGTAACAGAATCCTCCATCACTAGTGCAATAACCAGAGAAATAAAACATCTTATTTTATTAAAAAAAAAACTGACTCCTCTCTGATACACACCCGGTCAGGAAAAAGGGAATGAATCACATGGTGCACAATGCACCAAGCTTGTAAGCTGCATGGCTCTTAAAGTGAAACCTGTATATTCCATAACAGCCTATGAGACCATAACATCTCACACATAAAGCAGCATAAAATCAAATAAACATATAAGATTATTCCCCCCTGTTCAATAATCCCCCTAAGGAGATATTAACCCTTGATTCTATACAGATAAAAAGGAGTCACACTGTGACCCTGTCTTCTTGCGTTATCATACATGTATAAAATATGAAACGATCTTACCAGAATCTACGCCATGGAACAGGAACACGGCCCTTCAAGTGTGACAGATGGTAGCATTGCTTCTGACATGGACTTGAGTGAAGAAAGCAGGCAGCGAAACTCGTCAACGCTGATTGCCTATGGAGCTGTTAATATGAATCGGGTTGGTTTCACAGAAATACTCTCCCTGCATCTCCAGACTCTAACTTTCATCCATGCTCTCACTAAGAGGATGACAAGACTACTTAAAACTCCAGTCCCATCTCGAAGAGTACTACCCTCCATAAGAGACTACTCCGAAATCTTCTAACACTTCTCTGCCAAACTCCTGTGACGAAAGGCAAAGGATGACTGGGGTTATGAAGAAGTGGGGGAGGTATTTAAGCCTTTGGCTGGGGTGTCTTTGCCTCCTCCTGGTGGCCAGGTTCAGTATTTCCCACAAGTAAGGAATGCAGCATATTAAAGAGACCCTGAACCCAAATTTTTTCTTTCAGGATTCAGATAGAGCATGCGATTTGAAGCAACTTTCTAATTTACTCCTATTATCAATTTTTCTTCATTCTCTTGCCATCTTTATTTGAAATGCAAAAATGTATGTTTAGATGCCGGCCCATTTTTGGTGAACAACCTGCGTTGTTCTTGCTGATTGGTGGATAAATGTATCCACCAATGAACAAGTGCTTTCCATGGTACTGAACCAAACAAATAGCTTAGGTGCCTTCTTTTTCAAATAAAAATAGCAAGAGAACGAAGAAAAATAATAATAATAGGAGTAAATTAGAAAGTTGCTTAAAATGGCATGCTCTCTCTGAATCATGTAAGAAAAAATTGGGGTTCAGTTTCCCTTTAAGATGGAAAGTTAACCCCTTGAGGTCTGCACAGAAGGAAGTCTAGAAACTTCTGAATATGAGCTCCCCAGCTTCAGAAATGTTCCTGATCATGAGAGCATGTTGTGAACAAGGAACAGAGCTCTGGTATTTGCTAAATCCTGCATCTAAAAATTTTAAAAAAAGAGACAGTGGGGCCGAATTATCAACCCTGCTCCATAACTGGTCTGCTGCCGCTGAGGCTGTGGTCTTCAATCCACCCGATCCTATACGATCGGGCTGATTGACACCCCCTGCTAGCGGCGAACTAGCCTAGAATCTGCAGGGGGTGGCATTGCACAAGTGGTTCACAAGATGTGCGGCGGACATGATACGCTACATCGTATTATGTCCGTCCGCACTTTAATAAATGGGCCCCAGTATCTCAACTTTACTGTAAATGTTTAAAAGTGCCTAAAACTGTATGCAGTGCTATCTGGTGTATGTAACTAAGTCCCAAGGCAATCATGTGTACATGTTCATGATAATAGCCAGTGGACTATTTAAGTGCAAATACCTACTTACCTGTCAGCACTCACACTACAGTGCTTACCAAGCTGCAGAAGACCTGCTTCCAGTAGAAAAGCCCACCATGTGTAGTCTCAGTCTGCACTGATACAAGACCTGGATCAGGGGTACATAGACAAGGCCAACAGGAGGATGCTGCAGGGTGAATCCTGACCACACCTGAGGCAGACTAGTGAAAAACTCCCAGAAAATTCACTCTCACTGCCAGTTGTACTCCTGTATACCCCTCTGTCCTATTCCCGATTCTCTGAGGGGAATAATGGGACTTAGATCAGTTAGAGAACCCCTTGCAATCAACTTGTAGATTCTCACTTTCACTATCACTCCTTGCTGTAGGCCACACATTGACTAAGAAATCATGGGGAAGTGGGAGGGATTAAAGCTCAGTGGTGTGGGGTGTTTTGCCTCCTCTTGTAGGACTAGCCTTTTTAATCCCACATGTGATGGCTCATGGGCTCTCACCATCTTTTAAAAGAAATGGACAAGAATATGTTTTAATGCATTTTATTATTGCACTATTGCTATGTTTTTAAACTGCAAATGTGTTAAAAGGACACTAAACCCACATTTTTTCTTTCATAACTAAGATAGAGCATGCAATTTTAAGCAACTTTCTAATTTAATTCTATTATCATTTTTTCTTCGATCTCTTGCTACCTTTATTTGAAAAAACAGTAATCTAAGATAAGGAGCTGGCCCATTTTTGTATCAGCACCCTGGATAGCGCTTGCTGATTGGTGGGTACGATAAGCCACCAATCAGCAAGCGCAATCCAGGTGCTGAACCAAAAATGGTCTTGCTTTCTTAGCTTAGATTCCTGCTTTTTCAAATAGAGATAGCAATAGGATAATAGGATTAAATTAAAAAGTTTCTTAAAGTTGCATGCTCTATCTGAATCACGAAAGAAAAAAAAAATTGGGCTTAGTATCCCTTTAAATAGCATATAACATAAACTCCAGAGCAGCAATGCACTACTGGGACCTAGCTTTACACATCTGGTGAGCAAATGACAAGAAGCATACACACCTCCCAACTATCCTGGATATTGTGGGATTATCACTGGTTGGAAAGTCTGTCTGCTGTCCCCCACGAAGCCCTCAACAGCAAATTTCCTGTTTTCCAGGGACTACACAAGCTCCTTCTTGTTGCTGCTTTACCCACAAAACACCGAAGGGTCACATTATTTTCATATCAATTTAAGCTGCTATTTCTTAAAAGGGACATAAAACCCAAAACTTTTCCTTCACAATTCATATGATTTTAAAGAAATTTCCAATTTCCTTCTATTATCTAATTTGCTTAGTCCTCTTGGTATCCTTTGTTGAAAAGCTCAGGAGCTGGGAGCTAGCTGCTGATTGGTGGCCACACATACATGCCTCTTTACATTGGCTTTCCAATGTGATCAGCTGGCTTTCAGTAGTGCAATGCTGCCCTTTCAGTAAAATGTGTGCTCTATCTGAATCCTAAAAGAAAAATCTGGGGTTTCATGTTCCTTTAACATAGTTTTAGGTTTTCAAGGCTGACGGTTAATATGCAGCTTTATAAATTGAGCTCACAGTCTTTTTTCAACACCTATTTCATTTACTGTGTATTTTTTAATTATTTTTGTAGGTTAAAGTGAAGGTAAAGTGAAGGTAAAGTTTGCCGGTTTTCTCACCTTTACTATATTACTGACATGCTATATAGTGTGATCGCTATTTTTTAAAAAAAATATTTTAATATGTATTATTGTATTTATAACTAATGTTTTTTACCTACTTTGCTGGTCTTCGCTCCTCCCTCCATGAATTTCCGGATTTTACAGTCTATTACGCACAAAGCGGTCCCACCCGCTCTATACATACTTCAAAAGCGCGTTCTCGCTTGCCGGACAAAGTGCGCATGCGCACACCTCGGCTTATCTTCTATTTGCGGCTGCGTAAGTGAAATTCAATATTTTGTGGTCTCTATCGTAATTGCGCATGCGCTAAACTGGAGTGAGCCCGGGTAGGAAGTTAAAGGTAATAATGCAAACGCATGTGCAGAACGTCCAAATATGTTGTGACGTCAAATGACGGCCGCCTAACGGCCAGGCTTACTATTGGGTGATTCAAGAACGTGACCGGACCCAAAAAAAACCCTAAAAAAACGGGCTGATTTTGAAACGATAAGAAAATGCAAAATTAAGGCTTTTAAATCGTTAAATATATCAAACTAATTAAATTGATGAATTAAAGTACCTCTAATTTTAAACATATTTACATTGCCACTAATCGAATCCTGCGAAGTTTACCTTCACTTAAATCAAGTACTTGCTTTTAAGCGGCATACATACATATGCTGTGAGTTTTCTATGCACCAGCAGAACTCCACATCCCCTCTAGTCAGCAGTTATTTGTATGGCACAATTTTTTTAATGTGTTCCCAATGATCCATTTTACCTGCTATCTTTAAAAACGGCATCTTTACCTTTATTTTGTAATTTTGCCTGTAGCTCCATAAGTACTGGTTATATAACAAATGTTTAGAAAGTTTAGAAGAAATCACACATCCAGTGGGGGTGGGGCAGAGGTATTACAATGGATCTGTCTGTGACATTAACACATAAGATTATTTGGAGTTTGTGTGCATTTTTAAGCCTTGTATATTTTATCTATTTGTTTGGGGAAAAAAATGTATGATTAAACTATAAACTTAATTAGAGCGGTCTTTGTGCTCCTGTAACTGAATCAGGATGGATACAAATCAATGATTTCTTTTTAATTAAATCAGTTTTTTAATTTATTATTTAAATAAGGAAATTTATGCTTACCTGATAAATTTATTTCTTCTACGATATGACGAGTCCACTGATTTCATCCTTACTTGCTAACAGGAAGTGGCAAAGAGCCCCACAGCAGATCTGTATATATAGCCCCTCCCTTCCCTCCACCTCCAGTCATTCGACCAAAGTTAGGAAGAGAAAGGAAAAGCCAAAGGTGCAGAGGTGACTGAAGTTTAACTAAAATATAACATATACCTGTCTTAAAAATGACAGGGTGGGCCGTGGACTCGTCATATCGTAGAAGAAATAAATTTATCAGGTAAGCATAAATTTCCTTTTCTTCTACAAGATATGACGAGTCCACGGATTTCATCCTTACTTGTGGGATACAATACCAAAGCTACAGGACACGAATGAAAGGGAGGGACAAGACAGGAACCTAAACGGAAGGCACCACTGCTTGAAGAACCTTTCTCCCAAAAACAGCCTCAGAAGAAGCAAAAGTATCAAATTTGTAAAATTTGGAAAAAGTGTGACGAGACGACCAAGTTGCAGCCTTGCAAATCTGTTCAACAGAAGCATCATTTTTAAATGCCCATGAGGAAGCCACAGCCCTAGTAGAATGAGCCGTAATTCTTTCAGGAGGCTGCTGACCAGCATTCTCATACGCCAGACGGATGATACTCTTCAGCCAAAAAGAAAGAGAGGTAGTCGTAGCTTTTTGACCCCTACACTTTCCAGAAAAAACAATGAATAATGAAGATGGACGGAAATCCTTAGTCCCCTGCAAGTAAAACATCAAGGCACGGACTACGTCCAAGTTATGCAACATATGCTCCTTCTTAGAAGAAGGGTTAGGACATAATGAAGGAACAACAATTTCCTGATTAATATTCTTATTAGAAACAACCTTAGGAAGGAAACCAGGTTTGGTACGTAAAACCACCTTATCAGAATGGAAGATAAGGCGAATCACATTGTAATGCTGAAAGCTCCGAAACTCTACGAGCAGAAGAAATAGCAACCAAAGATAAAACTTTCCAAGATAACAACTTAATATCTATGGAATGCATGGGTTCAAACGGAAGTCCTTGAAGAACATTAAGAACCAAATTCAAACTCCAGGGTGGAGCGATTGGTCTAAACACAGGCTTAATTCTGGTTAGAGCCTAACAAAAAGACTGAACGTCTGGAACATCTGCCAAACGTTTGTGTAGCAAAATTGACAAAGCAGAGATTTGTCCCTTTAAGGAACTCGTTGATAACCCTTTCTCCAATCCTTCTTGGAGAAAAGACAGAATCCTAGGAATCCTAACTCTACTCCATGAGTAGCCTTTGGATTCACACCAAAAAAGATATTTACGCTATATCTTATGTAGATCTTTCTAGTGAAAGGCTTATGTGCCTAAATCAAAGTATCAATGACCGAGTCAGAGAACCCCAGCTTAGATAAAATCAAGCGTTCAATCTCCAAGCAGTCAGTTGCAGAGAAACTAGATTTGGGTGTTGGAAGGGTCCCTGAATGAGAAGGTCCTGCCTCAATGGAAGCTTCCACAGCGGCAGAGAAGACATGTCCACTAGATCGGCATACCAAGTCCTGCGAGGCCACGCAGGCGCCATTAGAAATACTGAAGCCCTCTCCTGTTTGATCCGAGCAATCACCCGGGGCAGGAGAGCAAACGGTGGAAACACATAAGCTAGGTTGAACGACCAAGGCACTGCCAAGGCATCTATCAGTTCAGCCTGAGGATCCCTTGACCTGGATCCGTATCTTGGCAGCTTGGCATTCTGACGAGATGCCATCAGATACAACTCCGGTCTGCCCCACCTGAGGATCAGAGTGGCAAAGACCTCCGGATGGAGTTCCCACTCCCCCGGATGAAACGTCTGTCTGCTTAAAAAGTCCGCTTCCCAGTTGTCCACTCCTGGGATGTAGATTGCTGACAGATAACAAGAGTGGGCCTCTGCCCACCGAATTATCTTGGATACTTCTGTCATCGCTAAGGAACTCCTTGTTCCTCCCTGATGATTGATGTAAGCCACAGTCGTGATGTTGTCCGACTGAAAGCGAATGAATTTGGCCAAAGCCAACTGAGGCCACGCCTGAAGCGCATTGAATATTGCTCTCAATTCCAGAATACTGATTGGAAGAAGTGACTCCGACTGAGTCCACACACCCTGAGCCTTCAGGGAATTCCAGACCGCACCCCAACCTAGAAGGCTGGCATCCGTCGTCACTATCACCCATGAGGGTCTGCGGAAGCATGTCCCTTGGGACAGATGATCCTGAGACAACCACCAAAGAAGAGAGTCTCTTGTCTCCTGATCCCGATCTATCTGAGGAGACAAATTTGCATAATATCCATTCCACTGTCTGAGCATGCTCAGCTATAGTGGTCTGAGATGAAAACGAGCAAACGGAATGACGTCCATTGCCGCCACCATCAATCCAATTACCTCCATGCACTGGGCCACTGATGGCCGAGGATTGGACTGAAGGGCTCGGCATGTATTCAGAATCTTTAACCTTCTGACCTCTGTCAAGAAAATTGTCATGGATATGGAATCTATTAGAGTTCCCAGGAAGGGAACTTTGGTCTGTGGAATTAACTCTTTTCTAGATTCACCTTCCACCCATGAGTCCTCAGAAAGGACAGAACCATGTCTGTATGAGACGTTGTCAGATGATAAGACGACGCCTGGATCAGAATATCATCCAGATAAGGCGCCACTGCAATACCCCGCGGCCTGAGAACCGCCAGAAGGGACCCTAAAACCTTTGTGAAGATCCTGGGTGCTGTGGCCAACCCGAAGGGAAGAGCCACGAACTGAAAATGTTTGTCCAGGAAGGCAAACCTTAGGAACTGATGATGATCCTTGTGGATAGGAATATGAAGGTATGCATCCTTCATGTCCACGGTAGTCATATATTGACCCTCCTGGATCAATGGAAGAATTGTTCGAATAGTCTCCATTTTGAAGGATGGGACTATGAGAAATTTGTTTAGACTCTTTAGATCTAAAATGGGTCAAAACGTGCCCTTTTTTGGGAACCACAAAAAGATTTGAGTAAAACCCCTGTCCCTGTTCCAGTCTTGGAACGGGACGAATTACTCCCACAGTAGAGAGGTATTTTACACAACGTAAGAACGCCTCTCTTTTTGTCTGGTCTGCAGACAATCGTGACAGAAGAAACCTCCCCCTTGGGAGAGAACTTTTGAATTCCAGCTTATACCCTAGGGACACGATCTTCAGTGTCCAAGGATCCTGAACATCTCTTACCCAAGCCTGGGCAAAGAGAGAGAGTCTGCCCCCTACTAGATCCGGTCCGGGATCGGGGGCCTCCCCTTCATGCTGTTTTGGTAGCAGCAGCGGGCTTCTTGGGTTGTTTACCCTTGTTCCAAGCCTGGTTGGGTCTCCAACGGACTTGGCCTGAGCAAAATTCCCTTCCTGCTTGGCAGAGGAAGAGGAAGAAGAGGGGACTCCTTTAAAGTCCTGAAAGGAACGAAAATTATTTTGTTTACCCTAGGGAATGCACTGAAATTTCGGCCGCAGAAAGTTTTGGCCGAAAATAGCATTTTTTGTTATTTCGGTTTTCGTTTTTTTTGCCTTTTATTTTCGGCAAAATTATTGTATAGCATATTTTAAATTTGATGCCAGCCTAGAGCTGCTGTTTGAGTTCATTACTTGACTTACTGTTTTGCATATAATAATAGTTTTCTAGGACTATACTTTATTTTGATAATTGGTAACAAAACAAAAACGGTTAAATCTGATTCTGTTACACAGAACTAAATAAAGAATAATACTAGTGATGCACCAAAATTTGGGCCGCCGAAAATGTGCAATTCCAATTTCGGCCCAAAGAGGACCAAAATGGCTAAAAATGTACAGCCCTCCCCTGTTCTATTGAGTTACATGTCTATCCTTAGCATAAGGTGAGCAGCACAGCACTGGCATGGTACACAGAGCACACACATAAGTACCATGACATGATGATATTTGATACCAGGAGAGAAGGAAACAAAAGTTCTGAATAGTGAATACAAATATCAAAGGAGGATAAGTAACCTGTTTATAAACACTTGATATTATCAGACACAGCCCTAAGCACACACAGTGAATATCTTTAAGCCTTATATACAGTGCTCATACATCAACCTCTTGTGCGTAGACATTCTATTCGCCTGAGGCAAATATGCGTGCTCACTTTATAAGCATAAGCCCCAAGCTCGCACACAGTTGGTACAAATTAGCACCCACCAGACAGTGTATACAAAAAAAGCACAGTAACTTTCTATAACCACCTTGCACGTAAGGTTGTAGCTAAGTCCAGTGGTCCTGGTGATAGGTGACAGACAGACTCCATTTGGGGCTCCGGACATATAATCTGACGGGTCAGTGTGAGACCCGAACCAGGATATAGGCGGAGATACGATGAGAGACGATCAGGTGCAGCCACGCTCATCGCACGGATAACTACACCCAAAAACAAAACACATGTCCACCTCGTATTGTTGTCTGGCTATAACCACGCTCTCCCTTATAGAGCTCCAGTTTCACTGCAGATCACGCCCTACTGAACAAGTGACCATCTCCATTTGTTGGAGCTTTCCCGCCTACAAGATCTCTCAGCTACACACACACACTGTAGTTAAAAAAGAAAAAAACAATTTCGGTTTCGTTTCGGTTTTCGGCCAGGATCATACTGAATTTTCAGTATCGGTTTCGGTCCAGAATTTTCATTTCGGTGCATCTCTAGTTTACCCCTCAGTTTAGCAGTTCTATCCTGAGGTAGGAGATGACCCTTGCCTCCCGTAATGTCAGAAATAATCTCTTTCAAGTCAGGCCCAAATAGGATTTTCCCCTTGAAAGGAATAGCCAAAAGCATTGATTTAGATGACACATCAGCAGACCAAGATTTTAACCATAACGCTCTAAAATAGCAAATCCGGCATTCTTAGCTGCCAATTTGGCAATCTGAAAGGCGGCATCTGTAATAAAAGAATTAGCCAGCTTAAGAGCCTTAATTCTATCTAAAATATCCTCTAAAGGATTCTCAGTCTTAAGAGACTCTTCTAAGGCATCAAACCAGAAGGCCGCCGCAGTGGTAACTGGTACAATGCAGGCCGTTGGTTGTAAGAGTAAACCCTGATGAATAAACAATTTCTTTAGAAGACCCTCCAACTTCTTATCCATAGGGTCTTTAAAAGCACAGCTGTCCTCAATAGGAATAGTTGTACGCTTAGCCAGGGTAGATATAGCTCCCTCCACCTTAGGGACTGATGGCCAAGAGTCCCGAACAGTGTCAGATATGGGATACATCTTCTTGAAATTAGGAGAGGGTGAGAACGGGATACCCATTCTGTCCCATTCCCTCTTAATAATCTCCGAGATTCTCTTAGGAACCGGAAAAACATCAGTGTAAACAGGTACCTCTAAGTATTTGTCCATCTTACACAATTTCTCTGGTGGCACCACAATAGAGTCACAGTCATCCAGAGTCGCTAAAACCTCCCAAAGTAACAGGCGGAGGTGTTCAAGCTTAAATCTAAAGACATAATGTCCGAGTCCGTCTGAGGTAACGCACTTCCTGAATCGGAAAATTCCCCCTCAGACAGAAGTTCCCTGACCCCCAATTCAGATCCCTGTGAGGGTACATCGGAAATAGCTAACAAAGCATCAGAGGACTCAGCATTCACATTGACCATAACTGCAGCCATATCCTGCAGAGTAAATGAATTAGACACGGTTGAAGAACCAGGCGTCACTTGTGTGGGCTTTAAAGGTTGTGACGCTTGGGGAGAAGTTAGCGGTATACCCTGATTCTCCTCAGACTGAGAATCATCCGTAGACACATTTTCTTTACATAAAATTTATGCTTTACATTGTAAGGCCCTCTCAGTACACGAGGGACAAAAAACCAGAGGGGGTTCCACAGTGGCATCTAAACACATAGAGCAAGGAGTTTCCTCCTCAGTGTCAGACATGTTATAACAGACTAGCAGTATTAATAATAGTCGTACTTTGCTTAAAATATTGAGCTCTGAATTCAAATTGTATGCAAAAATGTTAATGCAAAAAAAACTGTACTGCGCCTTTAAATTTTAAAAGCTCAACTACTTTTCTGATATCTGTAAAAACGAGTTTGGACCAGAAAAAATTATTTTAAAGTGCCCAAAATACTCTACTAGTATTGCATCCACTTGCTTAGATATGTAAGAAAACAATATATATCGATTATAACAGAAATTTATTTATAATCTTAAATTGGCCCCTGCACCACACCACAGCTCTGCTGGGGCTCCTAACTGCCCCCAGAATACACTTGCTGTAGCCTGATAAACTTGAAAACCCTTTGATAGGCCGAGACAACTTAGGCCCCACCAGAGCCCCAGCCTCTGCTTGCTATGCGATCCGGATGATACTGCGCGTCTGAGCGCGCGGAAATAGGCCCCGCCCACCGTGGGAGTTACTCTAATCCGGACTAAGACCCGCATGGGTCACAAGTAAAAACCAACATGTTGACTTGTAAGGAAAAAAAGTAAAGCCATGTGCCCTCTTGTATACGCAGAAAACATTGTAACACTGCACTCCTTCAGGCCAGTAATAAAGTTAACAGCCCTTAAGCAAACCGCAACTCCCAGCGTCCAGCCCTAAATAAGCCATAAAGAAATATTTACATACTTTGGCAAATAATATAAAGGGATTCCAGGTACACCATTTCCTTTCATATAGTGCATACTGCTTACCCTTCCCCATATAAGGAAAAATGTCAGCCTATTCTAATGCATCAAGTCTCCCCAGAAACAAAAGACTGAACATACCTCAATGTTGCTTGTAGCAAGACACCGTTCTCCACACTGAAGATTTTCTTACACTACCTTCAGCTGTGCTGTGGGAACCATCATGGATCTTAGATAATGTTTGCTAAGATCATCAACATCAGGGCAGAAAATAAGATGTCTCCACTCCTCGTGGGAAGTAATAGACTGACGATTTCCCCCTGAGAAAAATAGTACTCACTGGCACCATTTTAAAATAAAAAACTTCTTGATTGAAGAATCTAAACTAACACCTCACTTTACCTCTTCCTATTACTAACACAGGCAAAGAGAATGACTGGAGGTGGAGGGAAGGGAGGGGCTATATATACAGCTCTGCTGTGGTGCTCTTTGCCACTTCCTGTTAGCAGGAGGTTAATATCCCACAAGTAAGGATGAAATCCGTGGACTCGTCATATCTTGTAGAAGAAATATATATTTTTAGTTAAATAAAAAAAAAATAGTTTTTCCTTCTGTTTAATCTGGCTCTGGAGCCTCTGGCCATCAAACTGAGGGATTCTTTTCCGGGCATTGTGCTGGGAAATAATCCGGTTCAAATAGCTCTATATGCGGATGACATGCTACTCTTTGTAGACTCACCCTCCAAACACATACCGCGTATAATGCATACTATCTCCGAGTTCGGAGATTTCTCGGGATATAAAATCAACACATCCAAATCGGAGATCCTGTGGCTTAACAAACATCCCGACTCCGGATATTCCTTCCCGTTTGTGGAGGTACCGGGTGCACTAACATACCTGGGTATCAAGGTTCATAAAGACCCTCACAAGATGTACACGCTCAACAACTCTGAGAGATGTAAGAGTATAGCCACACAACTTCATAGTTGGAACACTCTCCCACTGGGTTTATCGGGCAGGGTCAGCCTGGTCAAGATGACCCTACTACCGAAAATATTATACCCTTTGTTGATGCTGCCCTTCCTTATGACCAAGGGCGATTTGGCCATATGGAACAAAGCTATGTCCGCCTTCATCTGGAGAGGTAGGAAACCCAGCATAGCCCTGGAGAAGCTTCAACTCCCCTTTCTCAGTGGAGGTCTGGGCGTTCCCAGCTTAAAGCTTTATAATTGGGCGGCCCTGGCCAGATTGGTAACTGATTGGCAATTGGGCACTTCCCACTTTTGTGTGGCCCCATTGGAGGAAGCGAACCTAGCTCCCATCGCTCTAGCATATCTCCCTTATGCCCCACTGAAAGACGTTCCACAATCAATAGCTTCCAGTGTCCTATATAAGGACCCCCTGAGAGCGTGGCAATTAATTCATAAACATATGGGAATTACCCACCCCCCCTTAAAGTTTCTGCCACTTGTAGGCAACCCGGAATTCCCGGCAGGGAACGAGCATAAACCTTTCCGTATTTGGAAATCTCTGGGCCTCGGCACGGTGGGTGATGTGGTGGACCCATTGTTACACACGGTTAGATCTTTCCAAGAACTCAAAACCAAATTTTCCATTCCCAACAAGCACTTTTATGCATATTTGCAGGTGCGACACTATGTCTCGAGCCTCATGCTCGCCAACCCGGGGTTCTGGAATAGGTCTCCCTTTGCTGTCTCTCAGACGATGTTTCAATTGGGCTGCTTCTCAATGTCAGACTTCTATAAACAACTAATAAAGCGTAAAGAACCCATTATACAGACACAGACCCTAACTAACCTACATTTAGACACTGCCCCGACATTGACGATACAAAATATGACAGATAGTATAGAAGCAGTTAGATCAGCTACACTAGCAATGCCACTTAGAGAAGCCCAGCTCAGGATGCTACACAGAGACTACATCACCCCTCACAGACTGTCGAAATGGAAACCTGAGCATCCTGATATATGTGTTAAATGTAGTGAGATGTCCCCCTCATTACAGCATTATTTTTTCCTCTGCCCGCAGATTAAACAGTTTTGGGGACAATTACAGCATTGGTTAAGAGTCACATTTAAAATAGAGATTGAAATAGGGGTGAATAATGTGTTTGTTTTTGGCTGGGAGACTGAGCATAAACAGCTTCACAAACTACTCACCCTATGTACACTCCTGGCCCGCAGTTGCATATTAGATAGATGGCTTTCTAGAAAACCACCCACGATAGCCCAGTTCAGGCTTCGCCTGATGAAACAGCTCTTCGTGGAACAGCATGACACTAAACTTAACACCAAGCTTAGATTACAACCCTTCCTTAAAAAATGGAAGCCCTTTGTTATGACCTTACAACCAGCCCTGCAACGACAAGTCCTTGGGCCCTTTGTTCAGCTAGAGTTTATGCAGCTGGCGAATCTGAGAGGTGAGTGGCAGGAGCTTATGGAACCCCCTACAGGTACTCCTGGTGCGGTTTTCCAGGAGGAGATGTTGTTCTAACCTGACACATAGTTACCTAGTGGGTCATAATACCCCACAACCTGCAATGCCCCGACCGTTTGGTATTTGGATAGGGGTTACCTGCTTCCCCACTCCCTTCCCTTGTTACCTCACTCCCTACCTGTTTCCCGCCCTCTTCCTCCCCCCACCCCTTTCTTTCTTTCTAGCTTTCTTTCTTGTTTTTTTTTTTTTTTTTTTTTTTTTGTTAGGGTTGGTTTGACTAAAGTTACGGTAAACATTGTTTAATTTGTTAATATGTTAATTTAATTGTTTTGATGTCTTCAACAAAAAATGGGGAGAGATTGCGTCACATAGATAAAAGCACAATTTACTATACTGCATTCAATTTTCTTTTATGATATGGTAATCTTACACCTATAAGCAACTCATCGCACAATTGGTCATTTATGTATGGATTGGTTAAATCTGCGGTCTGCGCACCGCTCTTGTTTGCTTCACTATAATGTCTTGTGATTGTGTTATCTTTCCCTGCTAATAAAGACGAATTTTAAAAAAAAAAAAAATAATAGTTTTTATTAAAGGGATACTAAGCCCACATTTTTTTTTTTCATGATTCAGATAGAGCATGCAATTTTAAGCAACTATCTAATTTACTCCTATTATCCTTTGTTCTCTTGCTATCTTTATTTAAAAAAACAGGAATTAAAGGTTTGGAGCCGACCCATTTTTTGTTCAGACCCTAGATAGCGCTTGCTGATTGGTGGCTAGATTTAAGCCCAGTTTCAAAGTCAGGATTGCCCTTGGAAGATATGTTGACACACTTCTTATCAATGTGCAATAATTTTACATCAATAAAATGTTAAATAATTGATCTTAATATACACTCTATGCTGCCTGCTATGCACATAATAGCTGTAAAGTTAGTAAACTTCCTCTGATGAAGTACATACAGTTGTGCTCATAAGTTTACATACCCTGGCAGAATTTTTGATTTCTTGGCCATTTTTCAGAGAATATGAATGATAACGCAAAAACTTTTCTTTCACTCATGGTTAGTGTTTGGCTGAAGCCATTTATTATCAATCAACTGTGTTTACTCTTTTTAAATCATAATGACAACAGAAACTACCCAAATGACCCTGATCAAAAGTTTACATACCCTGGTGATTTTGGCCTGATATCATGCACACAAGTCGACATAAAGGGGTTCTGTGATCTCTTTGCTTGTAATTAGTGTGTGTGTGTATAAAAGGTCAATGAGTTTCTGGACTCCTGACAGACCCTTGCATCTTTCATCCAGTGCTGCACTGACGTTTCTGGATTCTGAGTCATGGGGAAAGCAAAATAATTGTCAAAGGATCTGCGGGAAAAGGTAGTTGAACTGTATAAAACAGGAAAGGGATATAAAAAGATATCCAATGAATTGAAAATTCCATTCAGCAGTGTTCAAATTCTAATCAAGAAGTGGAAAAATGAGGGGTTCTGTTGAAACCAAACCACGGTCAGGTAAACCAACTAAAATTTCAGCCACAACTGCCAGGAAAATTGTTTGGGATGCAAAGAAAAACACATAAATAACTTTAGGTGAAATACAGGACTCTCTGAAAACATGTGGTGTGGCTGTTTCAAGATGCACAATAAGGAGGCACTTGAAGAAAGATGGGCTGCATGGTCGAGTCGCCAGAAGAAAGCCATTACTACGCAAATGCCACAAAGTATCCTGCTTACAATACGCCAAACAGCACAGAGACAAGCCTCAAACCTTCTGGCACAAAGTCATTTGGAGTGATGAGACCAAAATTGAGCTTTTTTATTATTATTATAAAATGATTATTTTTGGCCACAACCAAAAACGCTACGTTTGGAGAGGAGTCATTAAGGCCTATGATGAAAGGTACACCATTCCTACTGTGAAACACGGAGGTGGATCGCTGATGTTTTGGGGACGTGTGAGCTACAAAAGGCACAGGAAATTTGGTCAGAATTGATGGCAAGATGAATGCAGTAGGTTATCAAAAAATACTGGAAGAAAATTTGCATTCCTCAGCCCGGACGCTGCGCATGGGACGTACTTGGACATTCCAACATGACAATGATCCTAAACACAAGGCCAAGTCGACCTGTCATTAGCTACAGCAGAATAAAGTGAAGGTTCTGGACTGGCCATCTCAGTCTTCTGACCTCAATATCATTGAGCCACGCAGTAAACTTATAAGCACAACTGTACATCCCCTTGTGGCAGTGCTCTAAATTGTTAAACTCAACTATAAGGGAAACTTCAATGAACCTCTTCAAAGCAAATGAAAAATTCCAATCTTTTTTTAACATTTTGAAATAATGCTACAAGCAATCTATATTTTTATCTTCATAGACATACAAACTCCTTTGTAATATTTTCATATTCATGTTCTAACTATACTAGCAGGGTGCATAAAAATAAATGATTTAAAAAGAAAAAGAAAAACAGAATTTATGTTTACCTGATAAATTACTTTCTCCAACGGTGTGTCCGGTCCACGGCGTCATCCTTACTTGTGGGATATTCTCCTCCCCAACAGGAAATGGCAAAGAGCCCAGCAAAGCTGGTCACATGATCCCTCCTAGGCTCCGCCTACCCCAGTCATTAGACCGACGTTAAGGAGGAATATTTGCATAGGAGAAACCATATGGTACCGTGGTGACTGTAGCTAAAGAAAATAAAATATCAGACCTGATTAAAAAAACCAGGGCGGGCCGTGGACCGGACACACCGTTGGAGAAAGTAATTTATCAGGTAAACATAAATTCTGTTTTCTCCAACATAGGTGTGTCCGGTCCACGGCGTCATCCTTACTTGTGGGAACCAATACCAAAGCTTTAGGACACGGATGAAGGGAGGGAGCAAATCAGGTCACCTAAATGGAAGGCACCACGGCTTGCAAAACCTTTCTCCCAAAAATAGCCTCAGAAGAAGCAAAAGTATCAAACTTGTAAAATTTGGTAAAAGTGTGCAGTGAAGACCAAGTCGCTGCCCTACATATCTGATCAACAGAAGCCTCGTTCTTGAAGGCCCATGTGGAAGCCACAGCCCTAGTGGAATGAGCTGTGATTCTTTCGGGAGGCTGCCGTCCGGCAGTCTCGTAAGCCAATCTGATGATGCTTTTAATCCAAAAAGAGAGAGAGGTAGAAGTTGCTTTTTGACCTCTCCTTTTACCGGAATAAACAACAAACAAGTTAAACACTAAAAAACTCTAAGCCATCTCCGTGGAGATGTTGCCTGTACAACGGCAAAGAGAATGACTGGGGTAGGCGGAGCCTAGGAGGGATCATGTGACCAGCTTTGCTGGGCTCTTTGCCATTTCCTGTTGGGGAGGAGAATATCCCACAAGTAAGGATGACGCCGTGGACCGGACACACCTATGTTGGAGAAATATTATGTTTAATTTAAATATGATTTTTTTTTTAAATAAAATACTTTTTTGATGATGAATCTATCTAAATATAGTTTCTATTTAAGTTACTTTATAATACAAAAGGTCCTAAAATAAGGATTTGTTTTTAATTATGTAGCATGTGGCTGTATATTAAAGGTACATGAAACCCAACATTTTTCTTTCATGATTCAGATAGAGAATACAATTTTAAACAACTTTCTAATTTACTTCTATTATCTAATCTGTTTCAATCTCTTGGTATCATTTGTTGAAGGAGCAGCAATGCACTACTAGTTTCTAACTGAACACATGGGTGAGCCAATCACATTCAAAAAATATATATGCAGCCACCATCAACAGCTAGAACCTAGGTACTCTGCTGCTCATGAACTTGCCTAGATAAACCTTTCAGCAAATGATAACAAGAGAAGGAAGAAAATTAAATAATAGAAGTAAATTGGAAAGTTGTTTAAAATTGTATTCTCTATATGAATCAAGAAAGAAAAAAATTGGGTTTCATGTCCCTTTAAGGCTGTAATGTTTTTTGTTTTGTTTTTTTGGCAAATAATTCACAATGTCATGCTCTCCAATAGGTTTCTGTAAGATCATTTTTGGCATCTTTTCTGTCTAGAAGATATTATCACATATTATTGGTTCTGTAGTTCTCAAAACTGTGAATTTGTGTCTGCAGAAATAACATGCCCCTTCTTCAAAGCAAAAAAGTTATAAAATACTTAAGACTGTCCCTGTAATGCCATTGCTCCCCTGCAAATCTATGCACACAGAACCAACTCTTACTAAGTTTCAAGAAGAGATATATATATATAGTTTTGACAGGTAAATATAAAAACAATGCTCTATTTCTGTTTAAATGGAATGATAGCAAAAATGCTAAACATTCTCTGGGATTTTGGGCAAGTTTTTCTCTGAAAGTCCAGGTAGTGAAGGGGTTAAAGAGCAAACTCAGGAAGAACTTTTCCCACACACTGCTACTACTCATTTGAATTACATTTATTTTTTATTATGTCAATAAAAAGCTATTCTAAACGCCTCCAGAAAAAAAAGGCCATGATCATATTTCTTTTGTAAGGATATCAGCAAATCTAACCCTTGCATCCTCCCCTATAATCCTTTAAATATGAAATGATGCAGCAAAGACAATTTGAGAATCATCAATTTCATCTCACAGTTCTTTTAATCAATACCCTTAAGAATACATTAATCAAATTCTAACTTCATTCAGCTATAGAAACTGCCAAGTGGATGGTTTTGAACAATGTGATATAACATTCTTATGTAGGATGGTTAAAGGGATACTGAACCCACAATATTTCTTTCATGATTCAAATAGAGCTTGCAATTTTAAGCAACTTTCTAATTTACTCATTTTATCAATTTTTCTTTCTCTTGGTATCTTTATTTGAAAAGCAGGAATGTAAGCTTACGAGCTGGCCCATCTTTGGTTCAGCACCTGGGTAGCGCTTGCTGATAGGTGGCTAAATGTATCAGTTACATGCATAAGCAATTCTTTATCAGTTACATGCATATGCAATCTGTTGCCGGACTGTTCTGTCATGTTGCGCATAAGATGTTCAGGTTGTACCCAATTGGACGCCCCATGATGTATTGTAAACATTGAGGACCAGATTAGGAGTGGAGCGTTATTTAGCGCTTTAGCTCGCACGCTAACTGCACTAGAAGTAAACTTTTTAGTTTCCCGGGTTGCACACGTATTAGTTTAGTTGAAAGCAAAGTTATCGTTTGCGCGCTAACCCAATGCGTGCAAAAAGCCGAACTTGGAATATTGCGCGTGCAATAACCTCATCCCCCATAGAAGTTAATGAAGAGAAAAAAATAAAATAAAAAAACACCACTCTGGCACTAAACCGAATGCATATACTCAAGTGTGCTAACCCGACATAAAAATATGAATATTTCACATTCCAATGCTCTTTACATAGAAGAATATATTTTATTTATTCATAAATACATATATCTGATAGTATATTGGTACAATATATATATGTATACACACACACACACACACAGGTATATATATATATATATATATATATATATATATATATATATATATATATATATATATATATTTCTAAAAAGGCATGCAGTCGCATGGTCTGATGAAGGGGTGATTGATCCCTGAACGTCACTATTTTCCATATGTGCCAATAAAGCACCTTTTTGCACAAATCCAGTGAGTGCAGGCCTTTTTGGAACTGTACATTTTGCTTGCCTGTACCCTGGTAGCTGACTTTGGAGGTGGGAGTGCGCTCTTTTGTGGATGGTTTGTATGTGTATATATATATATATATATATATATATATATATACACACACATATATATATATATATATATATATATATATATATATATATATATATATATATATATATATATATATATACATACACACACACACACACACATATACACATACACATAAAAAAATCCAGCACTTGCCCACAAGCTCTCAGCTAGGATTAAAAGCAAAACTGGAAGAGTTAGTTACCGCATTTGGCCAAATGGGACAAGCTCAGGTACCGCGTCAAGGTCTCTTCCAAGTACCTGAGTCCCTAATACAGCAACACAACTGCAGCCACGCACACAAATGCAAGCTAATAATCAAACTGGGAACAAGTCAGGGTTCACAGACTTATGTAATCACCCTGTGCATAAGCAAAACAAGGAGAAAGGACAGCACATCCAGACCGGACCAGATACACATCCCATGACCCATAAACATAACCCATGACCCATAAACATATTCTGCTATGTGCAGAACATTGGAACGTGAAATATTTACAGTATATAGAAAGTTAAAACATGTATTTAAAATAAATATTTTACATGTTTTTATGTATTTGACTGCAAAGGGCTCCAATGCACTATGTCTATAAATGTGTGCATATGTATTTGTTTATATGTGTATATGTTTGTAAATACATATATACACATATAAATACATATGTATGTATGCATACAGTACTGTGTAAAAATCTTAGGCCACCATTGGTTTTGTTATTTCAGCAAAGTTTTAATGACCATCCATATTTATTTTTCGGCCTCTTTATTAAGGTACAAACAGAAAATACAGGAAATATGTACACAAAATGTATTAAAAAAAACAACACAATTTTCAGAACAAAATTACTTCTTCAGGCAAAAGTCAGTATTTAGTGTGACCTCCATTGGCACTAAGCACATCTTGAACTCTTTTGGGGAGACTGTCCTGAAGTTTTCTGCAGTAATCAGGTGGTATATTATACCAGGCTTCTCTCAGCACTTCCCAGAGTTCTTCTTTAGATTAAGGCTGTCTTTTATTTATTTCTCTGTACAGGTGATCCCATACTGCCTCTATAATATTCAGGTCTGGACTCTGTGGAGGCCAGTCTATGACTGTCAGTGTTTTATCAGCTGTTTTTCTCTCCAAATATGATTTCACTGTATTAGGAGTGTGCTTGGGATCGTTATCATGCTGAAAAATAAAACCATTCCCAATCAGGAGCTTTCCTGAAAGAATGGCATAACGAATTTAAACCTGTCTGTACCTTTTAGCATTCATGATCCCATCAATTCGGACAATATCGCCAACACCACTGGCAGAAATACAACCCCAAATCAAGACAGACCCTCCACCATATTTCCCTGAAGGCCGCAAGCACTCATTCTTCCATTTCTATTCAATTTTTCTCCCATATTGTCAACGATTGGACCCAAAAATGTCAAACTTGTATTTGTCACTCCATAATTATCTTTTCCACTGATCTTCATTCCAATCTTTGTGAGCTTTATCATATCTTAGCCTTTTCACCCTGTTCCCGTTATGAAAAAGTGGTTTCTTGGCTGCTACTCTTCCACAAAGACCATTCCTGATCAAGCTTCTTCGGACTATAGAAGGGTCAACTTGGTATCCCCATGAAGCTGCCAGATGCTGAGCCAGGTCCTTGCTGGAATTCTTCCGGTCTCTCAAAGAAGAAACTCTGAGAAACTTTTCAACTGAGTTTTCTTGGCCTTCCAGTCCCTTTTTGTCCTTGACCTCTCCTGATTCTTCAAATTTCTTTATAACAGCTTGAATACCACATCTTGAGTATCCAATTTGTTTGTTTGAGAGTAGCCTTTCTGATACAAAAGTATGTTTTTATGTCTGTCAAATTCTGTGATCTTTGACATTTTGAATGGAATGATGTGACTGAAAGTTAGTCTTATTAGCAAGCTTCAAATGAATTACACTCATACCACATGTGTATGTAATGCTTAAGCATGTCTAGCACAAAGCTGGTGTAATAAAACTTTTTCACAGCAGTCATTTTGACATGAAATAGTAGGACAAATACAGGTGCTAGCAATGACATTAATTAGGGTTCCATTGCATTTAGGTTTACAAGAGCCAGGTTCCTGCTATTGCTCAAATGTAAGGGGAAGTCACACTAAATACTTGCCACTTTAGTCTATAGAAGCTGTTTTATTCTGATTTTTAATACTGCATACAAATATCCTGTATTCTCCAGTTGTATTCTAATAAAGGGACTGAGAAATAATTATATATGGTCATTTTACCATTGTTTAAACAACAAATCTAATGGTGGCCTGCCCAGAGGGCAGTCTGTTTAAAAAAATACAAACCCTCAAGCTAAAGTTACAATAAATAAAAAACTAAACTTACAGAAAAAACAAAGCTATCCAAAATAAAAAAATAAACCTAAACTAATACCCCTAAAAAAATAAAAAGTCCCCCAAAATAAAAACACCTCCTAATCTAAACTAAACTACAAATAGCCCTTAAAGGACTTTTTGTAGGCATTGCCCTAAGTTAAACAGCTCTTTTACATTTAAAAAATACTAAATCCCCCCTAACAGTAAAAAAAAAACACACCCACCAAACCCCCCCAAAATAAAAAATATACCACTAAAAAAACCTAAACTACCCATTGCCCCTAAAGGGGCATTTGTATAAGCATTGTCCTTAAAAGGGCAATCAGCTCTTTTACAGCCCATTAAATCCCTAATCTTAAAAATAAAAAAAATCCTAAAACTAAGCCCCAAATAAAGTACTCACTGTTAATTAATTTAATGTTAGGTTTTATTAAAGTGTAACTTAGTATTGGGGTTAATTTAGGGGGTGTTAGGTTAGGGGGCTTAGTAATTCAATTAGTTATTTGCATTGTGGGGGTTGGCGGATTAGGAGTTAATAGGTTAATTAGGTTTATTGTGATTTGGAGGTTTGTCGGTTTAGGGATTAACAGGTTAATTAGATTTATTGTGATCTGGGGGGTTGGCGGTTTAGGAGCTAATATTTTAATTATGTTATTTGTGGATTAGGGGTTAATTACTTTATTTTGCGATGTTGGCAGTTTTGGTGTTTGTTAATACTCCGTGTGGGAGGTTAGGTTTTTTTTGTTATACTTCGTGCGTGCGGTTCGGTTTTTTTTATTTCTTGCGTGCGGTTCCGTGATGTTTTCGTTGTTTTGTGCATGTTTTTTTTTAAGGCTCGTTTGCCTACGCTGCATCCAGGTGGATTCCGGAAATGGCAGGGTGGTGAAAGAATCCACCGGTGGATTCTTTCCCCAACCTTCCATTTTCAGAATCCACTGGGATGCAGCTTTGCTGCATCCAGGTGGATTCTTTTGGCTGTGCGCGCAGCCAACATTCTTTTGGCTGCCTCACGCAGTCAACAACCTTTGAGGATGTGTGCGTCACTGGCGACGGCCGCGTTACAAACTCAATTATAGTATAGATATACACACACACATATTTAGACATGTATACCCATGTTAAAGCCCTTTTTTTTCTAACATCTGAGATCTCATATGTTTGAACCCTTATAACTTTTTTGTGCAAATTTTTTGAATAATTTTTATTAGTGTTATTATAAGTGTAACTGTACTTTGAAATGTAGTTTTTGTATTTCGCAAAACAGTTAACCGGAGCTCTGAGCTTGCGGTAATCATTTTAGCATAAACCACAATTGTGCTGTGCACCACACTTTTATAATTCCAAAGCAATGTAGGCGTTAATCAGGTAGCTTGTAAGGTTAATTTCGGCTTTAGTGTAGAGATTACCTCCCACCTGACACTTCCCATCCCCTGAGCCCTACCTGATCCCTCTCAAACAGCTCTTTTCCCTCCCCCACTGGTCACCTCCATCTTAAGTACTGGCAGACAGTCTGCCAGTATGCAGTTTTAGACCTTTTTAATTACTTTTTTTTAATTATTATTATTATGTTGTAAAGGGTAGGATTACCCCCTTGCCTTCCTACCTCACTGACCCCTCCCAAAAAGCTCTATAACCCTCCCCCCTCTAACTAGTTTCCACTATCTTAGGTACTGGCAGCTGTCTGCCAGTACCCAGTTTTTTAATCCATTTTCATTTTTTTTTTAAAGTAGTGTAGCTGCCCCCCCTCATTTACCCACCTCCCCCTCCAAGATATTTTGCCCTACCCTCTAATCCCCCCTCTACACTCTATAAACCCCCTCTCCCTCCCCGTCTTTATTTTCTCGGTAACGTAGCGGTCCCAACCGTTCCCACCTCTCCCTACCCCCTCCAGTGATGGGCCACCCACTCGCCTCCCTCTTAACCCTCCCACACCACCGATTGGCACCACTGCTACCCGATGCAGTTTGGGACACAGAGTGTCACTCTTTGCATTGGTAACTTTGCAAGTCTATTTCTGCACTGTCCCACTCGTAACTTTTAACGAGATTGTAGCAGAGAGATTCCCAGGACAGCAGACTCGTACAGGGTATGGCGCTGGTCCTTAAGGGCTTAACGACCAGTACCGGGTCGTTAAGGGGTTAAAGGGGCTTGTACTACAAAATAAAATGCTCTTCACTACTAGAGTACTTGGAATGAGATAAAATCCCAGGAACCACTTTTACTACATGTAGTAAAAATAAACACAAACAAACCCCAAACCATAATTTATTTTGCCATTTTTTTCTGCTTCTCTCAGAGACACTGGTAGGCACCCTGCTGGATTCATAGCTCTGGCCATGCAACATTTTAAATGTATCTCTGCTCCTATCTGGTCACAGCAGAGGAGATAAATATATATCAAGAAGTATTTCCCTGGAATGTAAAATACTACAGATGTTGCCACCAAAATGTCAGTTTCAAAGGCATTTATTTCGTAAGCGGAAATCTCAGTGATGAATTGCTGATACATACTGTGAGGCCTATTTACTAAAGGTCATGCGGACCTGATCCGACAGTGCGGATCAGGTACGCAAGACCTTGTTGAATGCGGAGAGCAATACGTTCTCCGTATTCAGCATTGCACCAGCGACTCACAAGAGCTGCTGGTGAAACGTCGCCCCCTGCAGACTCGCAGCCAATGGGCTGCCAGCAGGGCGTGTCAATCAACCCGATCGAGTACGAAATTCCGGCGATTCCTGTCCACCTGCTCAGAGCAGGCGGACAGGGTTATGGAGCAGCGGGCTTTGTGACCGCTGCTTCATAACTGCGGTTTCTGGCGAGTCTGAAGACTCGCCAGAAACACGGGCCGTCAAGCTCCTATAAAGGTTTAATTTAAAATAATACATTAAAATGAATGACGACAAACATTTAACTGATTACAAAGTGCTCAGTCATTTTTAAAAGAACAAACCTTTTCATATTTGTTATCCAGCTATTTGGATTCTATTGTTTATTTAAAAGAGACTGAACTGTATATTTACAAACCCACTTTGCAAGAATAAACAGGAAGCTGACTTCTTGGATGAATTCACTTGAAACCAACAATGCCATAATGCAGTATTAAAGGTTGAACTTACTCAAACATCATTTCACCTCAGGGGATCCTATTGTTCCCTAGATAATTACACTTCCTGCATTTTAAAGATGTATTCTTCAGTCATCCAACAAAATGTTGCAATGAAATCGCTCACTCTTGTTGTTCCTTCATTATCTTTATTCTCTCTCACTCTTGTTTCCAGCTACTTGTCTCTCTTGACAGTAATCATGGTCACATGTGTTATCCACTGCTGCAAGTAGACAAACATATATAGATCCCTAAAAAATACTCAACTTTCATTTTAGTTTTCCAGTTCGCTATAAGAAGTTAAAAGGGACAGTATACTGTAAAATTATTTTTCCCTTTAAGGGACAGTATACACCAATTTTCATATAACTGCATGTAATAGACAATACTATAAAGAAGAATAGGCACAGATACTGATCTAAAAATCCAGTAAAAAACTTTTTAAAAACTTACTTAGAAGCTCCCAATTTAGCACATCTATAAATTGGCTATGAGTCTGAAAATCAGCAAATTGTTATTTAAAAATAAACAAAACTATACATTTTTACAACCCCCCAGATGGGCTATATAAATGGATCATCTAAACAAATGCATGCAAAGAACAATCTAGTGTACAATGTTCCTTTAACCCCTTGAGGACCAAGGAAATCAAGATTTCAGAAAACATTTTTTTCCAGGAAGGCGATGCTTGGTGTTATCTGTGATGTTGGGCAAGGGATCTGGGAGGTGGAGGGAAGTAGGATATTGAGGGGGGGCGGGGGCAGCTACACTACAGAAAATATCTTATGTTAATAAAAAAATTAAAAAAAATACACACATTTTTGGAGGGCAAACTGGGTAATGGCAGACAGCTGCCAGTACCCAAGATGGCGGCAAATAGGTAGAGGGGGGAGGGTTAGAGAGCTGTATGGGGGGGGATCAGGGGGCTAAGAGGGGATCCAACACTGCATTTAAAAATGCTTTTTATTTTAGTACTGGCAGACTTTCTGCCAGTACTTAAGATGACTGTGACAATTGTGAGGTGGGGGAGAGAAGAGAGCTGTTTGAGGGGGGTCAGGGAGGCTTCAGGGGGTGGAATGTGTCAGGTGGGAGGCTGGTCTCTACACTAAAGCTAAAATTAACCCTACAAGCTACTTAAATTAAGCCCTTCACTGCTGGGCATAATACAAGTTTGGTGCGCAGCAGCATTTAGCGGCCTTCTAATTACTAAAAAGCAATGCCAAAGCCATATACAGTATGTCTGCTATTTCTGAACAAAGGGGATCCCAGAGAAGCATTTGCAACCATTTGTGCCATAACTGCACAAGCTGTTTGTAAATAATTTCAGTGAGAAACCTAAAGTTTGTGAAAAAGTGAACAATTGTTTTTATTTAATCGCATTTGGCAGTGAAATGGTGGCATGAAGTATACCAAAATGGGCCTAGATCAATACTTTGGGTTGTCTACTAAAAAAAAAATATATATACATGTCAAGGGATATTCAGAAATTACTGACAGATATCAGTGTTCCAATGTAACTAGCGCTAATTTTGAAAAAAAAAATGGTTTGGAAATAGCAAAGTGCTACTTGTATTTATTGCCCTATAACTGGCAAAAAAAAAGCAAAGAACATGTAAACATTGGGTATTTCTAAATTCAGGACAAAATTTAGAAACTATTTATTTTGGTTGTTTTTTGGTGGTTGTAGATGTGTGGGGTCAAAGTTACAAAAAGTGTGTTTTTTTCCATTTTTCCCTCATATTTTATAATCTTTTTATAATAAATTATAAGATATGATGAAAATTATGGTATCTTTAGAAAGTCCATTTAATGGCGAGAAAAACGGTATATAATATGTGTGGGTACAGTAAATGAGTAAGAGGAAAATTACAGCTAAACACAAACACCGCAGAAATGTAAAAATAGTCCTGGTCCCAAACAGTCAGAAAATGGAAAAGTGCTGTGGTCCTTAACGGGTTAATGTATTTGCAATAACTTGTTATACCAGCTGCATATATATAAAATATAAAATGTATACCAGCTAGCTTTCAGTAGTGCAATGTTGCTCCTGAGTCTCCCTAGGTATGCTTTTCAACAAAGGATGCCAAGAGAATAAAGTAAATTGAGAAGTCTATTAAATCTCATGTTCTATATTTCATGACCCATGCAATATATATATACAGGTGGACCTCGATTTACAACGGTTCAATTTACACCGTTTCAGAATAACAACCTTTTTTTCCAGTCATGTGACTGCTATTGAAAAGCATTGTGAAGCAGTGCATTTATTAAAATAGTCAGTAGGTGGAGCTGTCCGCCTGTGCTGCAGCAAAGCCAAGCAAGCTGAAATTAATCAGTTTAACCAGACCTGAGCTATCAAGCAGATTTCAAAGGAACAAGGTCTTCCTGTCTATAAATCAGTCCAGATTGGAATGCATAGAAAGAACTGTTTGCAGAAAAATGCAAGTAAAGTCTGTGTTGTGTGATTATTTTATTAGGTTTATAATGCTATTTAGCAAATGTTTTTGTTCATTTAACTTAGTTTAATTATATATTCTGTGTTGTGTGATTATTTTATTAGATTTATAATGCTGTTTAGCATTTAAAGTCTTCATTTCAAAGCTTTAAAAATAATGTATTAGGTGTTACTTATGCCAATTTTGAGAGGAGCCTGGAACCTATCTCCCTCACTTCCCATTGATTTACATTATAAACTGTGTTTCAATTTACAACGGTTTCGATTTACAACCATTCCTTCTGGAACCTAACCCCGGCGTAAACTGAGGGCTACCTGTATATATATATATATATATATATATATATATATATATATATATATATATATATATATATACACACACATACACACATACATATATACACACATACTGTACATAACTAGTATAACCATAGCTAAGTTTACATTGTGTATATATTTACACATTTTTAAGAATTATTTTTTGGAATTAACTAACTGAATGACAGACAGAATACTTCCAAATGACAGATGAAGGGTGAGTGCCAACTATTGAGCTGGAAACAGAGGCAGAAAGTGGGGAAAAAGAATTATGTTTAACCCCTTAATGACCGAGGACGTGCAGGGTACGTCCTCTAAAAAAAGGCAGTTAACGCCTGAGGACGTACCCTGCACGTCCTCAGTCTGGAAAGCAGCTGGAAGCGATCCTGCTCGCTTCCAGCTGCTTTCCGGTTATTGCAGTGATGCCTCGACATCGAGGCATCCTGCAATAACACTTTCTGGCCATCCGATGCAGAGAGAGCCACTCTGTGGCCCTCTCTGCACCGGACATCGATGGCCGGTATCGTTGGTGGATGGGAGCCGACTTGGGAGGCGGGTGGGCGGCCATCGGTGTGATCTGGAAGGTGGAGGGGGGCGGGATCGGGGGCGGAGCCTTCAGGGGCGCGCACGGGCGCGCGCGCGTGCACGGTGGGTGGCGGGCGGGCGCGTGCACGGGGCGGGAGCGGGTGGGAACCGCTACACTACAGAAAAAAAGTAAAGAGTAAAATGTATTAAAAAATGAAATAAACATTTTTAAAAAAAAGCATTTAAGCGATCTGGAAGGGGTGGGGGGTTGGTATTGGGGGGGGGGGAAGCTACACTACAGAAAAAGGAATTTTTTTTAATAAAAACACATATTTTCACTAAAATGGGTACTGGCAGACAGCTGCCAGTACCCAAGATGGCGCACATTAAGTCAGAGGGGGAGGGTTAGAGAGCTGTTGGGTGGGGGATCAGTGAGGTTGGGGGCTAAGGGGGATCCTACACAGAAGCATATGTAAATATGCTAAAACAAAATGCACAAAAATGCACAAATTTTCCTTTTATTTTAGTACTGGCAGAGTTTCTGCCAGTACTTAAGATGGCGGGGACATTTGTGGGGTAGGGGAGGGAAGAGAGATGTTTGGGAGGGATCAGGGGGTCTGATGTTTCAGGTGGGAGGCTGATCTCTACACTAAAGCTAAAATTAACCCTGCAAGCTCCCTACAAGCTACCTAATTAACCCCTTCACTGCTAGCCATAATACACGTGTGATGCGCAGCGCCATTTAGCAGCATTCTAATTACCAAAAAGCAACGCCAAAGTCATATATGTCTGCTATTTCTGAACAAAGGGGATCCCAGAGAAGCATTTACAACCATTTGTGCCATAATTGCACAAGCTGTTTGTAAATGATTTCAGTGACAAACCTAAAATTGTGAAAAATGTAATGTTTTTTTTAATTTGATCGCATTTGGCGGTGAAATGGTGGCATGAAATATACCAAAATGGGCCTAGATCAATACTTGGGGTTGTCTACTACACTACACTAAAGCTAAAAATACCCCAAAAAGCTCCTTACATGCTCCCTAATTAACCCCTTCACTGCTGGGCATAATACACGTGTGGTGTGCAGTGGCATTTAGCGGCCTTCTAATTACCAAAAAGCAATGCCAAAGCCATATATGTCTGCTATTTCTGAACAAAGGGGATCCCAGAGAAGAATTTACAACCATTTATGCCATAATTGCACAAGCAGTTTGTAAATAATTTCAGTGAGAAACTGAAAGTTTGTGAAAAAATTTGTGAAAAAGTGAACAATTTTTTGTATTTGATCGCATTTGGCGGTGAAATGGTGGCATGAAATATACCAAAATGGGCCTAGATCAATACTTTGGGATGTCTTCTAAAAAAAAAATATATATATGTCAATGGATATTCAGGGATTCCTGAAAGATATCAGTGTCCCAATGTAACTAGCGCTAATTTTGAAAAAAATATGTTTTGAAAATAGCAAAGTGCTACTTGTATTTATGGCCCTATAAGTTACAAAAAAAGCAAAGAAGATGTAAACATTTGGTATTTCTAAACTCAGGACAAAATTTAGAAACTATTTAGCATGGGTGTTTTTTGGTGGTTGTAGATGTGTAACAGATTTTGGGGTTCAAAGTTAGAAAAAGTGTGTTTTTTTCCATTTTTCCTCATATTTTATAATTTTTTTTTATAGTAAATGATAAGATATGATGAAAATAATGGTATTTTTAGAAAGTCCATTTAATGGCGAGAAAAACGGTATATAATATGTGTGGGTACAGTAAATGAGTAAGAGGAAAATTTCAGCTAAACACAAACACTGCAGAAATGTAAAAATAGCCTTGGTCCCAAACGGACAGAAAATGGAAAAGTGCTCTGGTCACTAAGGGGTTAAAAGGACCACAAGACTTCCAAGTTACCTCCCCAGTTAGGAATTATTCAAAACTACTTATGATTATGGACAGACATAGGAGTAATAAATTAAGTTTATATCAGAAATCTTTCAATATGGATGTGAGCTAACCACGACTGATGTTACTGGCAATTACTATAATACTGGTGGGAAATGACTGATCTGCTGGATGGCAATTACAGTACTGGAATTCAGGTGGAATGGCTTTGTGCGCGGGAAAATGATAAGAACAGTGGCGTCAATTTTATTGAAATTCAAAGAAATACAATGTAGAGATGCATAGAATGTTTTATTAGAGGGGCCAGCATTTGTGAACATTAGTGGGACTGGGGAAGTTGTAGACACTTAATTTTTTTGCCCCTTGAGCCAGTGCTGCAATTTCCACAAATAGCTTTCCCGGCTGATTTTGCTTGTTTGTACTTTGCTCCTCCCATGCCCAATTTCACTATGAATGTTGTGGGTGTGCCGTGTGGCTTGCGAAGTTGCGCTGCTAGCCAAAACCTGCCTGCCTATCTGTGCTCACTGCTCAGTAACGTGTGGAGCAGTGGAGTCACTCACTGCTGTGCTTTTTTTCTAAACAGGAACCGGGAAATCGTGAGGAGGATGCCTGGCACCTGACTGCATGACTGTCTGGCACTGTCTCTAAAGTGAAGGAGCCACGTATGATGCCCACCAGTCTGGTACGGTTACGGTACACTAAGTGCACACTGAAGAGGTAGGAGGGGAGGGCGGGCGGGTGTCTGGGGGTGGGCAGAGTGCAAAGGTGATTGGCCATAAGAAGCGGTAGGCACATGGCTGGGGCTGTGCACTGACAGACTTGGAACAGAGTCAGAGAGCAGGATTTTCATAGTTTGGGCGCCTAAACCTTTTCTTTAGTGATTTATTTTAGAGTGCTCTGTTTATCTTTCATTTGATGCTCTGCTGAGCCAGGGAGCAGCTCGAGGCATCCCCAAGGCAGAAGAACATAGTGCGATCTGCGATATTATCGCAGAAAGTGGAGCCTGCCTGCAGAAAGAACGGCCAGGTCTGTTAAACAGAGAATTTTTTCTTCAACAGGATTATTTTTTTTTTCTGGCCAGTGCAGTTCTTTCAAATGGGCAACCGGCACATTTTTTGTGCAGACAGTACTTTGAAATTATTGGCTAATGGCTGCTCTGCTCCTGAAATTGATACTTTTTTAGATGCAATATCATTATTGATACTTTTACCCGCCAGAACGGCTTCTGCGACTGCGAGGTAAGTCAGTTCTGGGCACAGGGCATGTGTTTTTTTTTTACTTTAGCCCTGTTGCGGGCAAGCAGAAGGAGTAAAAGTTTTTTTATTTTTTTTATTATTATTGTGTTATTTCAATAGCGCTGAACGGTGGTGCGGCGGTAGTGTGAGAAGAGGGCTGAGTGAGAGCAGGAAAAGAGCGCACAACAAATGTTTACATTGCACACATCTCCTACTGCAGCGCATCACATCATTCTTGGAGACCGCAGACCGGCAATGTGTGCTGTATAGCGCTAAGACGTGCTGTAGGTGATACGCCGCTGAGGCATACAGCACACATTGCCAGTCTGCGGTCTCCAAGAATGATGTGATACGCTGCAGTAGGAGATGTGTGTAATGTAAACATTTGTTGTGCGCTCTTTTCCTGCTCTCACTCAGCCCTCTTCTCACACTACCGCCGCACCACCACTCGGCTTTATTGAAATATTAATGCAGGGGCAGGTCTGTGTAATGAGCCCACTGAATGTAAATCATAGTCCTCAGTGTATACTGGTCCTTTAAGCAGATTTTTGGGTGGAAAATCGCTAAATTAATTTACTCCTTAGCCCTTTCATGTCCCTAGCCAAAGCCGCCCTGGGGCCACAATTCAATTCTACAGTAATTGTTATCTGATAATCCAGTATTTCTCCAGTCCAGTGTTACCAAAACTCCTCTCCTTTACAAATGTTTCATTCCTGTCCTCACACCCTCAGTGTTAATATAATCTATACATTTGTGTGTCTATGTATACTATCTTGCTTTAAAAAAAAAAAAGTTTTCTTCACTGGCTGTGTGAGTGTAAAGAATACATTCCAGTACACTTCAGGTTCTTTTGGCATTACTGCAATAAGCTTGTTTTTTGTTTTGTTTTTTAAACGCTTCTCTAAAAAAAAAATTTTTTAAAAAATGACGACAATACATGTTCTAAAAACTCGCCCTAAGACACTGTTAGTGTTAGGTTGGCAGTATTTTGGTTATTGTGGTGGGTCAGTTTGTTGTCAGAAGGGGCTAAATTGTATGCACATTCCTCTTTTACAATCAAGGGGTTATGCTAGCAAATTTAGATCAGCAACATATCAGTTATTTATTATCACCTTCCCTCACTAAATATTGGAATCAGATTTTAACAATGAATGAACAGCCAAAGGGGCATATTTATCAAGCTCTGAATGGAGCTTGATGCCCCGTGTTTCTGGCGAGCCTGCAGGCTCGTCAGAAACAGCAGTTATGAAGCAGCGGTCACAAAGACCGCTGCTCCATAACCTGTCCGCCTGCTCTGAGCAGGCGGACAGACATCGCCGGAAATCAACCCGATCGAGTACGATCGGGTTGATTGACACCCCCCTGCATGCGGCCCATTGGCCACGAGTCTGCAGGGGGCGGTGTTGCACCAGCAGCTCTTGTGAGCTGCTGGTGCAATGCTGAATATGGCGAGCGTATTGCTCGTCATATTCAGCGAGGTCTGTTGGACCTGATCCGCACTGTCGGATCAGGTCCGACAGACCTTGATAAATAGAGGCCAAAGCCTTTTTATTTGCAAATTGCAAATAATAGCAATAATAATAATACTAATATAATTAGTACTAGTAGACTAGTTTTTTATTACTATTAGTGTAAGTTTCTCTGATGAAAGAAAGTCTACTTTTGTTTGCCTACTATAGCAGTGGTTCCTCAAGAACAGTAAAAATAAAACCAGGGTTGTGATATACATTTTAAATGTTAACAGAACAAACATTCTATTAACATTTAAAATCACCACCCTGGTTTTATTTTTATTGGGGAATAAAAGGAATGGTAACTCTATTGTGGATACTAACCCCAAATTTTTTATTTCATGATTCAGATAGAGCATGCTATTTTAAGCAACTTTCTAATTTAGTCCTATTATCAAATTTTCTTTGTTCTCTTGCTATCTTGATTTGAAAAAGCAGTAATGAAAGGTTAGGAGCCGGCCCATTTTTAGTTCAGCACCTTGGTAGCGCTTGCTGATTGGTTTGCTACATTTAGCCACAAATCAGCAAGTGCTAGCCAGGTGCTGAACAAAAAAATGGTCCGGCTCTAAAGCTTACAGTACTGCTTTTTCAAATCAAGATAGCATGAGAACAAAGAAAAATTGATAATAGGAGTGAATTAGAAAGGTGCTTAAAATCTCATGTTCTATCTGAATCATGAAAGAAAAAAATTGGGTTTAGTGTCCCTTTAAGTATATATGCACAAAAGGTAGATTAGGGGATAGGGGACTTTATATTTGTCAGTTGAGCTGGTAATGATAGAATGGGGTCACATTAAATAAATGTAATAGACAGTATACATTTGCTTTGCACAAGAATATTCTATATAGGTCTATCTATATTTTGCCTGATAGGATTAGGTTTTTCAGTGCCATCTTTTTTCTTTACATTGATTTTATGTGTGAATTTTCAATACCCAATTTGGGTGATCAATGATAAAATATGGAATAAATAAAGCCTGAGTGAAATACTGGATGTGCATCTGCATCTGTATAATAACACCCAGCACTATACAAAGACACAGTGACGACACAGGCACATGGGTATAGTCAGAAGAGGGCTGGTTATAGGCGGATCAGTGGTATCTGCATCAGTATAATAACACCAAGCACTATAAAATAATGTTTACCATGTTTAATATAAGTTGTATGAAAGATTTCTGATGTTACATTACAGATGTGAAAGTTTACATTTAAAAAAAAAATTGTTTGTACTTTGTTTATTTTGTTCTAAATAAATATTGTTTATGAACGATTTAAAACTGATTTCTATTTCAAAATGACCTGCAGAAAATGTTTAACTAAAAAAAAAAAACTCATCTCAGAAAGTGAAAAAAAGTTCTGCTTCTGGGCTAGGCATGAGCTTTATAATTAATGCAGATTACATATTTTGTATGTGTGTGTGTGTGCCTGAGTTTTTTTGTGTGTGTGAGTTTTTGTGTGAGTGTGTGTCTGAGTGTGTTTCCGAGTGTTTGTGTGTGCATCTGAGTGGGTTTTTAAGTGCATTTCAGTGTGTCTGCCTGTGTTTTTGTGTGGGTCTGCTTTCTGGGGGGGTGACACCATAACTTACCGCACCGGGTGACACCAACCCTAGTGACGCCACTGGGTAAGAATGAAAAATAATTCATATTTATTTTTAAAAAAAAAAGAAGATGGAGGGGAGGAAGACAAACAGTGATGTAAGTCCATCTGAAGGAATTAGGAAAACTACTACAAAGAGACAGGTAAAGGGAAGAAAATAAATGAAATATGATAGAATTTTTCTTTTTAAGATTTTCTTTTTTTATATACTTTAATTCCACTATTTCAAGCCAAGACTATACCAACCTCTGCTGGCTTTAGAATGGAAACATATTCCTCTGAAGTGCACCGGGCAGGAGTTAAAAATACAATCTAGCCATGCAAGTGCGTAGGGAGATTGCAATTTAACTTCTCCTCCGTCGTTTTTCACTGATGTCCAACCAGGCACTGTAGGGAGTTGCGGCGCAATGGGGGTGACACCATTAGAGAAGATTAATTCCTGCTTGATGTTGTCACGGACCACCAACACCTTCTCGCGGACCACCAGTGGTCCACAGATCACTGGTTGGCGACTGCTGGTCTAGTTCATGCTGGTCAGTTTTTTTGCTTTAGTTGTACAGTCCTGCTTTTTTATTGTTTGATTATGATCACAAAATAGCAAAAATAAAATGCTAAATGCCACAGTTTGTCCCAGGAAGGTGCAGTGCCTAAACTTCTAGACCTCTAAACTAGATATAGCTTCTAACATTTTAGATTCTTCCATCCTAAAATAAAATCATGCCCTGGCTCCTAAAAAAAAAGTATTTCAGTCACACACACTTGTCACCAATGCATAACACAGTCTTTATTTAGAAAGCTCACGGCTAACTATCAGTTTGCATACTAAACATTTGTTGATTTGTTTATGAACACGTGGAAAAAGTGATCTGCCTACACTTGGTACTTTGCATATTATGACATTCTTTATTTTGCTAGACAAGAATAACTGTTGAATGATTGTTTTCTTGCAATATGTTGTGATAATACATTGATGGTGGAATCTAATTTTAGTATGTGATTATAATGCTCAATTAAATATCTTGCAAAGGTGATTTTTGTATCTCTCTCTGTTTATTGTGGGTTGTTACAATGTAAATCCTTAAGGTGTTAATCAGCTGCTTGTGTATAAGGATGTCTAGTTGTATGATTTTATAGATATTCACATTACACAGTACAAGGGCTGGATTGATGTTCAAAGCTATACTGTGCTGCGTTATTCCTTGTTATACCCAGTAAGATGCCTATCAGGTTCAGGGTACCTGCAGAGAAATGTGAGACATCTACTGGTCATAGTATGTAATAGCACTTCCTTATGGATCCCATCCTTCCTTTCATCTTTTTAACTCCCACATTGTGATCTGCCCCAGAGCATGAGGTTAGGGGATGCTGTATGTGTTCCAGGCAACCAACCAAATGAGAGTGCACACAGGCTATTGCCGATTCAGCAGTGGGACGCAGGCATGTTAAAAGGTATTGCTCTTCATTGATCACTTAATGAAGCCAGCCAGCAAATGATGAACCAGTTATATTTTTATGTAGAAACAAGGGCTTGAAATTTCTGGTGGTCCTATACTTAACATTGAGTGGACTACTAACTTTTTTACTAGTTTTTAACCCCTGACTAGTAAACCATAGTGATATTCCACATATACATACACACACACATATACACACACACACAGACATATAAATGATATTTGATTAAAGGGACATTCTAGGCCAAAATAAACTTTTATGATTCAGATAGAGTATATAATTTGAAACAATTTTCCAATTTACTTTTATCACCAATTTTGCTTTGTTCTCTTGGTATTCTTAGTTGAAAGCTTAACCTAGGAGGTTCATATGCTAATTTCTTAGACCTTGAAAGCCCACCTCTTTTCAGATTGCATTTTAACAGTTTTTCACCACTAGAGGGTGTTAGTTCACGTATTTCATATAGATAACACTGTGCTCGTGCACGTGAAGTTATCTGGGAGCATGCACTGATTGACTAGACTGCAAGTCTGTCAAAAGAACTGAAAAAAGAAGCAGTTTGCAGAGGCCTAGATACAAGATAATCACAGAGGTTAAAAGTATATAAATATAACTGTGTTGGTTATGCAAAACTGGGGAATGGGTAATAAAGGGATTATCTATCTTTTAAAACAATAAAAATTCTCGTGTAGACTGTCCCTTTAATATTGGCTCAAATTTGAGGTAGTTGATCAGTAAAATCAGCCGGTTGGTATGCAAATTAAACAGGTACTGAAGAGAATACTGTATACAATAAAATCACAGCACACCCAATCACAGGGAGTGTACCCGTTGGCTACTACTGAAAAGCAGATACACATATCTAAAGAACACTGATATAGTAAGCTGCCATAAAGTGACAACATACGGAGAAGTGATATGCGTTTGTGCTGCAATAATCACACACAATTCTCCTTCCAAGGAGCACATGCATTTTCCTAAATGCAAGGGCCAATTCGGTAGGTGCCACTGCTGCTCAAGTTAGCCAAGTTCTAATGTATCTGTCATAAAGTACAAATTCAGACAAAAATAGAAAGATCAACACTGTACTTAGCTCCTATATCTCCATCCGTACACAACATTTCCTACTATAAAAAAATAAAGAAAAAGTCATTCCATTTGGGGCAGTAGAGTGTCAAATAAAATGCCTACGAGGGCCACACTGGGTCCCCTGGACTTTAGGGTGTACAAGCTTATACCTGCATTCTTATATATTACCCAAAAACACAGAACACTGCAATTGTTCTAAAAATGTATTGATGTTACTGCGGAAGATAGCAGATAAATTACATAATCATACTTCCAGTAAGATTTTATTATTGACTTTCACTAATAACTGCTTTGAAAATGTTGCCCTCCTTCCTAATAGATATTTCAGCTTTTATTATACTTTTCACTAATTATAAATTATACATAACAAGCTAATTGGACAAGATCCCAAAATAAAAATGAGTAAATTATCATAATTTGCTTTTCTTTTTCCCAATGAGATATATTAAGCTGCCTAAGGCACAAGCATGAAAAATCTGAAAGGAAATGATCCAATTGTTGTACTTAGCAAAGATATCATTGCTACTCATAATATTCAGAACAGCAATTCCAACATATGAAGGTCACATATTACAAATAAGCATTAAAGTGACAGTCCCATGGCTTTTTTTTCTTTTAAGAGCCAACCCTGTAACACTTACAATTCTGTTAGTAAATCACCAGAAGAACAGCAATAGATGTAATTTCCCACATGGGGTTTTATGTCAGTAATGGGTATCATGTGACATGAAGTAAACGTGATGTGATTCACAACTGGCACCGCAAAATGACACATTCTCTCATACTGTGGTTTAACATGATATACACCACAAATCCTATTAATCATTTTATACCTCTCTTCAAAGCCGCAAAAGTTTCTATATTCGCAAAGAGATCATCACAAAATATAAGAGTCATAAAAGGTTAAAAACAAGTATATGGGAACTGTAAGAAAAAGGAGCAAAATACATTACATTACTTTTTATCTTTTAATGTTTATATCTAATTACAAATGACCAAAAAAAATATGCATGAGGGGCATACTGTACAAATACAAACAAATGCCTTATAGCATTTTGTTACTGCACTATTGTGCTTAAAGGGGTATGAAACCCACATTTTTTTCTTCCACGATTCAGATAGAGCATGCAATTTAAAGCAACTTTCTAATTTACTCCTATTATCAATATTTCTTTGTTCTCTTGGTATCTTTATTTAAAAAAGCAGGAATGTAAGCTTAGGAGCCGGACCATTTTGGTTCAGAACCCTGGGTAGCGCTTGCTGATTGGTGGCTATCTTTACCCAGCAAGCACTACCCAGGTGCTGAACCAAAAATGTGTCGCTCTTAAGCTTACATTCCAACTTTTTCAAATAAAGATACCAAAAGAACAAAGAAAAATTGATAATAGGAGTAAATTAGAAAGTTGCTTTGAATTGCATGTTCTATCTGAATCATGAAAGAAAAAAATTGGGATTCATATCCCTTTAACCCCTTAGTGACCAGAGCACTTTTCCATTTTCAGACCGTTTGGGACCAGGGCTATTTTTACATTTCTGCGGTGTTTGTGTTTAGCTGTAATTTTCAACTTACTCATTTACTGTACCCACACATTATATACCGTTTTTCTTGCCATTAAATGGACTTTCTAAAGATCTAAAGATACCATTATTTTCATCATATCTTAACATTTACTATAAAAAATATATAGAATATGATGAAAAAAAAAACAAAACAAAAAACACACGTTTTCTAACTTTGACCCTCAAAATCTGTTACACATATACAACCACCAAAAAACACCCATGCTAAATAGTTTCTAAATTTTGTTCTGAGTTTAGAAATACCCCATGTTTACATGTTCTTTGCTTTTTTGCAAATTATAGGGCAATAAATACAAGTAGCGCTTTGCTATTTCCAAACAATTTTTTTTTCAAAATTAGCGATAGTTACATTGGAACACTGATATCTGTCAGGAATCCCTAAATATCCCTTGACATGCATATATTTTTTTTTAGTAGACAACCCAAAGTATTGATCTAGGCCCATTTTGGTATATTTCATGTCACCATTTCACTGCCAAATGCGATCAAATAAAAAAATGTTCACTTTTTCACAAACTTTAGGTTTCTCACTGAAATTATTACAGCTTGTGCAATTATGGCACAAATGGTTGTAAATGCTTCTCTGGGATCCCCTTTGTTCAGAAATAGCAGACATATATGGCTTTGGCGTTGCTTTTTGGTAATTAGAAGGCCGCTAAATGCTGCTGCGCACCACACATGTATTATGCCCAGCAGTAAAGGGGATAATAAGAGAGCTTGTAGGGTTAAATTTTAGCCTTAGTGTAGTAGACAACCCAAAGTATTGATCTAGGCCCACTTAGGTATATTTCATGCCACCATATCACTGCCAAATGCAATCAAATAAAAAAAAAAATGTTCACTTTTTCAAAAACTTTAGTTTTCTCACTGAGATTATTTACAAACAGCTTGTGCAATTATGGCACAGATGGTTGTAAATGCTTCACTTGGATCCCCTTTGTTCAGAAATAGCAGACATATACGGCTTTGGCTTTGCTTTTTGGTAATTAGAAGGCCGCTAAATGCTGCTGCGCACCACACTTGTATTATGCCCAACAGTAAAGGGGTTAATTAGGGAGCTTGAAGGGTTAATTTTAGCTGTAGTTTAGTAGACAACCCAAAGTATTGATCTAGGCCCATTTTGGTATATTTCATGCCTCCATTTCACCACCAAATGCGATCAAATAAAAAAAAATTGTTAAATTTTTCACAATTTTAGGTTTCTCACTGAAATTATTTACAAACAGCATGTCTAGCAGTGAAGGGGTTAATTAGGTAGCTTGTATGGTTAATTTTAGCTTTAGTGTAGAGATCAGTCTCCCACCTGACACATCCCACCCCATATCCTTCCCTAACCCCTATAAACCGCTCTCTTCCCTCCCCCACCCCACAATTGTCCCCGCCATCTTAAGTACTGGCAGAAAGTCTGCCAGTACTAAAATGAAAGGCTCTCTCTGCATCGGATGGCCAAGTAGTGTTATTGCAGGATGCCTCGATATTGAGGCATCACTGCAATAACATGAAAGCGGCTGGAAGCGATCAGGATCGCTTCCACCGCTTTCATAGACCGACGACGTACGTCCTCGGTCGTTAACTGTATTTTTTTGGAGGACCTACCCCATACGTCGTCAGTCGTTAAGGGGTTAAAGAGCAAACACAGGAAGAACTTTTATATATAAAGAAGAGATCTGCTGGTCCCAAGAAGAAATAGCCAATGACCCAGCGCTAGCAACATGACCCAGTTGTGCGATTATTATTGCTTGTGGAATAACAAACGTGGGCATTTTGTATCTGCTATATTACACCGCAATTATAGGCCACTATTTTTTTCATTTTGCTTGTATTTGTTTAAAAACCCCATAAGGTATAGTTATATTTATGTACTCACTAGCCTACACCTAACTGCAGTCCTTGTGCATTTTTTATGGTTGAAAATAAAGTTATTTTGCAGTTAATCAAATGTTTGTAGCCTACAAGTGGTCTCTTATTGTTTCTGTATAACAGTGAAATATGATCTAATTATGATTAATATGTATACACATAGGGGCCGATTTATCAAATGGCTGGCGGGCCCGACCGCTTACTGACGACAGCATATGCTGTCGGCATTTAACATTGCACAAACATTTCTGGTGAAATGCTTGTGCAATGCCGCCCCCTGCACATTCGCGGCCAATCTGCCCCTAGCAGGGGGTGTTAATCCTCATATCTGATCGGGATGATTGCAGTCCGCCACTTAAGAGGTGACAGACGAGTTTAGGAGCATCGGTCTTAAGACCGCTGCTTCTTAACTTCTGTTTCCGGCAAGCCGGAAGGTTCGCACAAAAAAAGCAGCATCTGCTGCTTAGTAAATATACCCCATAGACTGAGAATAATACAAGGTGAATTTAGTTCAATAATATTAGTTCCCAAGTGATGTCACTTCTAGTTACATAATTAATAGTACTGATAAAGGTAGCCAATAAGTATCCCACACAAGTGGAAACCTTACCCACCACTACCTATTCAATTCTGTTAATACAGGCTTGGGAAATCCTGAGAATCGGGTTCCTAAAAAAAATGGACTTCAAGTTCCTAATTTTTAATATTTATAAATAATATCAATAACCTTATGTTCATGCCAGAGTTAGGATTAAATGTAAGAAAGATTATAGTGAAATGCTACTGTAATGCAAGTCAATGGGTTACATTCATCGATGCTCATAAGGTTGCTAAGGGATCTCATTATGAAGGCGAGATCATGTTTAAGATTCTTTGAGCATCACTATACCTATATTTTATATAGATTGGTTAGTGGGCATTCATGCATTAACATCTGTAGTTGCATAAAGTGCCCAACACATAATATCTTGCACATTAAACAAGAACCTATACATAGGAGAATGTGGGTGCTTTGGGGAGTGTCACTATGAGGCTGCACTATAACAGGAGGCCTGACGAAGAGAGATTTTAATAGCACGGTGTTGACGCCGGCGGCGAGACCCATGCTATTACGGGCCAAAAAAACCTTAAGGACCAGTAATGTACTTGGCACATTGTCGCCATTAAGTGGTTAATATTAAAGCCTGAGAATGCTGATGTGTATTTATGTTTAAACTATAAATGGCAGTAAATATCCACTAGCCCCAGGCTAGTAAGAAACTTATTTAGTGAAACTTCACTTACTTAGTGAAATGGATCACGTGGTTTGGGTCATTTGTAGGGTGACCATATTGCTGCTTTAAAAAGGGACACATATGAAAAATACATATGTCAGGGCTGTTTAAAGAAATGTTTTGTATAAGAACCCTGACATATGCATTTTTTATATGTGGCCCATTCTTAAAGCGGCAATATGGTCAGCCTAGTCATTTGGTTCATTCCAGAACCAGATTTATTGGGAAAAAAGTACAAACAACACAAATATCTGTGCAACTATAAGAAATAGTATTTTTCTTACATTTATCATGTAGTGGACAAGTAACTTTTTCTTTCCTGACTATGAACATTTTTCCTTTACAGACATATATTTGTACAAACACCTTACACACATACTAATCACTATGGACCCTGCGCCACAACAAAAAAAAAGCTTTTCCTTGCAAAAATTGGAATCATACAACCACCATGTTGTCTATTAATATTAACAGAGAATTTGAAAAGAAATATATCTATAATAAATCCATCTGTATTCTGTAACCGGGCTTGACAACCCAGGTGTGAGGGAGCCACTGGCACCCTGATTTATTCCCAAGATACCCATGGGTGCCCCTAGTGGTGGGATTCCAGAATTTTAGCAACAGGTTCTGTTGGGTTTCTTAAAATTTAGCAACAGGTTCTCTAACTTCTCTATAGTCTATAATGCAAAACCTTTACACTTTAAAATTTATAAGAACTGGTCAGAACAGGTTGAATCCCACTGCTAGGTGCCCCCCACTTCCCGCCTGCCACCAACAGCCACACCTACTGCAGCTAGATTGTTTCTATGACTCACAACTGTGAAATACAAATCCATCTTTTATTATATTACAGGTACACATCCAAATCTGGAATTCCAAAATTCAGAATCATTCATAAGGCCAGAATTTTTAATTAATTTGTTTGTAATAAAATTATTACAAAATACTTTTTTCCCCCACCAGTAAAAGGGACAGTCAAGTCCAAAAAAAGCTTTAATGATTCAGATAGGGCATGCAATTTTAAACAACTTTCCAATTTACTTTCATCACCAATTTTGCTTTGTTCTTTTGGTATTCTTAGTTGAAAGCTAAACCTAGGAGGTTCATATGCTAATTTCTTAGACCTTGAAGGCCGCCCCTAGCATTTTGACAGTTTTTCACCACTAGAGGGCATTAGTTCATGTGTTTCATATAGATAGCATTGAGACCATGCACGTTAAGTTACCGTGGAGTGAGCACTGATTGGCTAAAATGCAAGTCTGTCAAAAGAACTGAAATAAGGGGGCAGTTTGCAGAGGCATAGATACAAGGTAATCACAGAGGTAAAAAGTATATTATTATAACTGTGTTGGTTATGCAAAACTGGGGAATGGGTAAAAAAGGGATTATCTACCTTTTTAAACAACAAACATTCTGGTGCTTACTGTCCCTTTAAGTGGAATTTTACAGTCTATATTTGTTTCTCAGTGTGGTCATTGTTAAAAAAAACAGGGCTCTACAAATGTATTCAAATTCTAGGAACCAGCCCATAAATTTAGAAGACAGAAACTTTTGGGGCTAGCATTTGCATTTTAGAACAGAAAAAAAAAAACTAAAGATACAGGCAAATGTGATTGTGACTTAAACCTTACATACATGTGTAAGCAGACATGTTATTTCATATCTATGTATAGAATATATGCATCTGTCATATAGAATCCATTCATTTTACAAAAACAACATCTGAGATGTATAGACAATCTGTGGATTAGCATAAAGAGAGAGCAGTAACCTATCCACAATCTTAAACATGTTTATAGGATATATATAACACATTAACCTATGCAAAAGCTCATATATGAATTATAAATAGAAATTTTGAAGATATGCAAATGTTATTGTTCTATTTAAATACCTGAGCTCTGACACTTCTGTATAAGGTGTATGTACACATACCCACGTTTGTCTCTGACCTCCAGGATCCCCTATGCACAGCATGGACCAGACACACTGCAAGGATTGCGTTACAGCATTATATTCCGGGTGCCAAGGGTTTATTTTATGTTGTGTGTGTAGTTGCACTGACTTATTTAGCCTCTCTAAATTTAGCAACATTTTTGAATCCTGCATTATTTATTGTGAAGCCGTAACAACCATGAAATTGGCAGCACGATCCTTTAGAGAACACCCACCTCTCTGCTCCAGCCTGAATCCCGGTCACTGTATAATGTCTGCAACCAAGATCCTTCCTTCTTCCCTCTTTCCACACCCCAGTCGATGCACTAATCCCAAGCTCTTTTCTTCCTTCTCTATTTCCACTTCCTCCTCCTAGTTTTTTATCCTCTGTAGAGACGGATTTGATGTATTGCTGTGAGGATAAAGGCACAGAATAAAGAGAGATTCCTTTAGGGCCCAGTACTGCAGCAGCCTCTGTCTGTCTCTATGTTGTATGCATGTGTAAGAGGAAGAGACTCCAAGAGGAGGAGTGTGTCGCTGTTACTAATGATGATGTTGATATTTGTAGTGTGAGCGACCCGCCCGCTTGCTGCTGCTGCTGCTGCTCATTTTGCATCTGTTCAGGGTCTAACTAGGAGTCTGTGGTGAAGCTACTGTAAAATATTCATATAATATATAATCATATGAGCAAAAATATAGGTAACATGTCTGTATATATTGTGTTTGTGCATTATTATTATTACCATTTATTTGTATATCTCTATCTTCTGTGCGCATATATATATGTATATATATATGTATATATATATATATGTATATATATATATATATATATATACACACATATATATTATATATAGATATACTTACCTTGTGTATGTGTGTGTATATAGATAGACAGACATATACTGTGTATGTGTATATACAGTGTGTGTTATAAATATGAAGTAGACTGTAATAACCTTTTAATATTTATTTTAGTCTTTAAATACTAGAATTCTCATTGATATCCATTAATAATATATTAGTGCAGATATGGCATTACTTAAAGGGCCAGTAAACCCATACAATAATTTTATATAATTCTGCACATAGTGCAGACTTATATAACATCAGCTTAGCGCTAACTAACTTTATTCCTGAAAGGATTTCAGAGAAAAAGTCCTACGAAAATTAATTTTACAGTACGCCGCTCCTGGCTCTACTGAGCTGGTCTGTTTGTTTTCCCTAAGCGCATCGGGCACGCTGTCTATTCACAGCCTTCCCGATCGCTATGTGCAGAATTATATAACATTATTTAGTGGGTTTACTGGCCCTTTAAAGGGATAGGAAAGTCAAAATTAAACTTGCATTATTCAGATAGAGCATGTCATTTTAAGACACTTTTAAATTCACATCTATTTTCAAATGTGCTTCATTCTCTTTGTATCCCTTTTTTAAAATGAATACACACATATCCTACACTGACTAGTAAGAGCTAGCTGCTGATTGGTGCCTGCACACATTTGTCGCTTGTGATTGGCTGAATAGGTGTGTTCTAGCTGCCAGTAATCCTTCAGCAAAGAAAAACAAGATAATGAAACAATTTTTGATAACAGAAGTAAATTGGAAAGTTGTTTAAAATTGTATGTTCTATCCAAATCATGAAACAAATATTGGAGTTTCCTGCCCCTTTAAGGCTTCTAAAAGCAATCCCCCATGTGTTAGGAAGTTGTCCCTCACTTTCTAATTGTGTCATAGTTGAGCTAGTAAAAAATAATAATAGTAAAATCTAAATTTAGCTTTCAAAATTGATTTCTCCACCATATTCCATTATTTTAATGCAAATAATTGATATGAAGTTCAAAAATGATCACACCTTTTGCGATTATGCATTCAACCCTCTGCCTAGGTAGAAGTCAGTGCGCCTTGTGCAAATGATTCTGTTTATGCTTCAAATCTTAACAGTGATGCCACATAAGGTTATGAGCACTTGAGTTTTGATGGGATAAAAATGTCTGTGAAAGCAGCCTACAACTACATATAACTATAAAAAAAAATGACATTAAATGTATGTATACTCCAAGAACACTTTGTCCCTTTCAAGTGACACATAAGGGCATTTTAAGAAGTATTACTAGTTTTTATTTTATTTGTAAACATTTTGCTTTTATAATTGTTGGGTATGGCACTGTCTACTAGTAGAACTTTGTTTTTTTTTTACTAATCAACAACTAAGTCTATCCCCTGGACCAATATTGCAAAGACATGCACTTTTTATTTGTTTCAAAATAAAGTGCTTTAACCCTTACCTGCCAGGGTTAAAGTGTCTAGATCGGAACAACTGTTCCGATGTAGACAAATTGAAATCGAGCGATCGTGCACACGATCATGAGATTTCAATTATTGGATCGGGTCTGGGGGGCGTCCCTATAACCCTAGGAACGCCCTCCAGACCGCGATCAAATCCAGGAAGCGCAGAAGGATTCAGGACAGCCGTTGGCTAAGACGTTCTATTCCGTCATAACGGCTCTAAAGCCCAGTGTAATTATGACGGAATAGAACAGCATTACGGCGTTAAAAGGTTAAAGGGATTTGAAACTCAAATTTTTTTTTAATATTTTTTAAAACTTCATTAAATATTATACATATTTGTAATATGTACTTATTAAAAGTTTAACCCCTTAATGACCGCAGCACTTTTCCATTTTCTGTCCGTTTGGGACCAAGGCTATTTTTACATTTTTGCGGTGTTTGTGTTTAGCTGTAATTTTCCTCTTACTCATTTACTGTACCCACACATATTATATACCGTTTTTCTCGCCATTAAATTGACTTTCAAAAGATACCATAATTTTCATCATATCTTATAATTTACTATAAAAAACATTATAAAATATGAGGAAAAAATGGAAAAAAACACATTTTTTCTAACTTTGACCCCCAAAATCTGTTACACATCTACAACCACCAAAAAACACCCATGCTAAATAGTTTCTAAATTTTGTCCTGAGTTTAGAAATACCCAATGTTTACATGTTCTTTGCTTTTTTTGCAAGTTATAGGGCCATAAATACAAGTAGCACTTTGCTATTTCCAAACCACTTTTTTTCAAAATTAGCGCTAGTTACATTGGAACACTAATATCTTTCAGGAATCCCTGAATATCCATTGACATGTATATATTTTTTTTTAGAAGACATCCCAAAGTATTGATCTAGGCCCATTTTGGTATATTTCATGCCACCATTTCACCGCCAAATGCGATCAAATAAAAAAATTTTTTCACTTTTTCACAAATATTTTCACAAACTTTAGGTTTCTCACTGAAATTATTTACAAACAACTTATGCAATTATAGCATAAATGGTTGTAAATGCTTCTCTGGGATCCCCTTTGTTCAGAAATAGCAGACATATATGGCTTTGGCTTTGCTTTTTGGTAATTAGAAGGCTGCTAAATGCCCCTGCGCAAAATATGCGTATTATGCCCAGCAGTGAAGGGGTTAATTAGGGAGCATGTAGGGAGCTTCTAGGGTTAATTTTAGCTTTAGTGTAGTGTAGTAGACAACCCCAAGTATTTATATAGGCCCATTTTGGTATATTTCATGCCACCATTTCACCGCCAAATGCGATCAAATTAAAAAAAACGTTAATTTTTTCACAATTTTAGGTTTCTCACTGAAATTATTTACAAACAGCTTGTGCAATTATGGCACAAATGGTTGTAAATGCTTCTCTGGGATGCCCTTTGTTCAGAAATAGCAGACATATATGACTTTGGCGTTGCTTTTTGGTAATTAGAAAGTCGCTAAATGCTGCTGCGCATCACACGTGTATTATGGCTAGCAGTGAAGGGGTTAATTAGGTAGTGTGTAGGGAGCTTGCAGGGTTAATTTTAGCTTTAGTGTAGAGTTCAGCCTCCCACCTGACACATCCCACCCCCTGATCCCTCCCAAACAGCTCCCTTCCCTCCCCCACCCCACTATTGTCCCCGCCATCTTAAGTACTGGCAGAAAGTCTGCCAGTACTAAAATAAAAGATTTTTTTTTTTTTAAAAAGAAAAAAAAAAAAAGCATATTTACATATGCTGTGTTTAGGATCCCCCCTTAGCCCCCAACCTCCCTGATCCCCCCCAAAACAGCTCTCTAAGCCTCCCCCTCTGCCTTATTGGGGGCCATCTTGGGTACTGGCAGCTGTCTGCCAGTACCCATTTTGCACAATCAAATATTTATTTCATTTTTATGAACAAAGTTATCAATGAGCTCCTTTACTTTCTACTATAGACATCTCACATGCTGCTGATTGGAGCCAACCCCCACCACCTAAATAACGAATACGGTGTTTTTTTTTTAATTACTCGTCCCACTTTTATTTTGGGACACATTTTTTTCTGTAGTGCAGCGGTCCCCACCCGGTCCCTGCCCCGGCGCGCACCCGCGCGCGCCCCCTCGTGCACCCGCGCGCGCCCCCGCGCGCGTCCGGACTTGCACGCCCACGATCCCGCCCCCCTCCACATGACAAGGGCCATCGATGGCCACCACCCACCTCCCACACCGGCTCCCACCCACCAACGATACCGGCCATCGATGTCCGGTGCAGAGAGGGCCACAGAGTGGCTCTCTCTGCATCGGATGGCCATCTAAGGTTATTGCAGGATGCCTCCATATCGAGGCATCACTGCAATAACCGGAAAGCAGCTGGAAGCGAGCAGGATCGCTTCCAGCTGCTTTCCACACCGAGGACGTGCAGGGTACGTCCTCAGGCATTAACTGCCTTTTTTCTGAGGATGTACCCTGCACGTCCTCGGTCATTAAGGGGTTAATGTCCTTTTCTTGGTATTGCTCGTTGAAAATCCTTATTTAACCAAACCCATTTTTGCTCATTATGTGGGACCTATAATGATGTTTTACCTAGGTAGAAACATCATGGTGGCCCGCATGCACATTTACTGTCTTTGTTCAGTAACGCATGCGCATCTTGGTCCCTCTCAGTCTTCTCTTGCGGCGCGTCACCAAATGCAGGGCAGACATTTTCATATCATATATTTATATAATTATAATAATGTCTTTTATTTTCACTACATTTTTCAAAGATTTCTAACCCTTTAATGTAACATTTTGTTGTCATCCAAGAATATTTTTAACAGGTTTAAATTGTCTTCTTTCATTTGCATAATTGGCATTTTAGAGTCTCTTTAAATGATGGTAAATCCTAGCGTTTGTGAAATGCTAGGATTTACCATTCTAACAAATAAAGGGGACTTTCATTCGTGAAGTATAAAATACTACATGATGAAAGCGCATTTATTTGTTACAAGCGATCGCTGCACTGAACTGCTCAGGCATCCCACCGGCAGAACGCTATTTTCTCTATTTAGCTGAGAGGTTACGTTTCCACCTCTTAGCTAATAGCCGTGCGGGAAATAGCCGTGTGGGAATATTGCGGCGCCAAGCCGGATTTCCTACACAGCTTTTGTCTAAGAGGTGGAAACTTCACCTCTCAGCCAAGTAGCGAAAATAGCGTTCTGCCGGTGGGCTACCTTAGCAGCACAGTGCGGTGATCGATTGGAACAAATAAAAGAGATTCAGATAGGGCATGTACTTTTATCATCATGAAGTACAAAAAAAAGAAAGTCCTCTTTATTTGTTCCAATGTTCCATTTGTGAAATGCTAGGATTTACCATCACTTCAAACTGTTATGGTTTCACAAGGCATCAATAGTATATATCCATTAATAGGCAAATAATGAGCACCTTTTTCCTTTTTTTTTCACTACTGATAAGCTAAACACAGTCTATGGTCGTATCTACAAAGTAGCTTCAATGAGATGCTATATTCTGTTTTTGGTTCACTGTAATTTTTGCTTCATCAAGAGCAATACATTTAACATCAATTCAAGAAAGATTTATGTTTATTATTTTTGAGGGGGTATAACAGGTAGTTTAATTGCATGTACATGACTTTAATTGATTTGAAGCAGTTTATGAGTCTATACATACCTCTGTATAAGTAGTCTAATCAGTTTTATCTTACTAAACATTCCTTAGTGGAATTCTTCATTTTGGTGCATTCATGCAAGCTACTGAGATCATTTACTGCCCAACATCAAACTAAAACACTAACACTCCATTTAACTGGTGTAATTATCAGGTATTCCCTTAAATGGCAATTCAATACCTTCTTATCTCTGTTAGATCTTACAAGTCTCCTCTACCAGCATAATGGATCACAACAGGCCCCTGTCTCACTCATACTTCAGTTTTCCTTTGTGCTTTTAAGGTGGATTAGCACATTCACAGATCTAATTTCTTTAATAATCTATTTTCAAAGAGTTTATTGAAACAGTTTAATGATTGATTTTATAAGTAAATTCTAATTTTAGGCTACAAATATATAAAAAAAAAATCTGTATTAGGAATTATTATTGAAAAAGATCAACAAACAATAAAGCAATAACAACAAAGCTCAATTTGCCAAAGTTATACAAAAACGATATAACAAAATAATATAGTTAAAATGAGGTTAAGAGTTGTAGCCAAGGTAGCAGGGATTAGTCTCTAGAGTAGTGACTATTTATGCAGTATATTCTCAAAATTGCCTGCTTGGTCCGGCTTGGAGGTAACTGGTATCATAGTTCTTAAAGGGACAGGAAACCCCCAACATTTTCTTTCATGATTTGGACAGAACATACTATTTTAAAAAAAACTTTCCAATTTACTCCTATTAGCAAATTTGCTTCATTCTCTTGTTATCCTTTGCTGAAGTAACATCATTGCACTACTGGCAGCTAGATGAAAAGATCTAGTTAGCCAATCACAAAAGACAAATGTGTGCAAGCACCAATAAGCAGCTAGTTCCAATTAGTGTATGATATGTGCATATTCTTTTTCAAGAAGGGACATAAATAGAACAAAGCACTTTTGAAAATTGAAGTGAATTTAAAAGTGTATCAAAATTACATGCTCTGTTTTGATTCGTGCAATTTAAATTTGTACTTTCCTATCCCTTTAATACAGGTTTACAAGCAATCTTTAAATAGAGTAACTTTTCATAAACAAGATGGTCTCTCAATAAAAAACAAAATTAAAAAAATGTGTTCTCACATAAATTAGCTGATTTATATAACACCAAAATATATATGTAACCACACATATATGTAACCACACTTTAACCCACTATGCCATATAGACAGATTGAAAGGAGAGTTAAAAACGGTTTAATCTGTCAACTCAAAAGTTATTTACTAGGTTACAAGGAATATCATAGGCCTAACATGTAAGTGCCTGGAGTATTAGTTGTGTGATAGATGAACAGCTGATACCATTTTATGCCATTGAAATGTTTCTGTGGAACACGTTAGCATTTGAATATTGATTCCTATAGACTTATAGATACCTAAATATTCATCCTACCCTGCAACACATTGGGTTTAGTGTCTCTTTAAGGCCATAACTGTGTGACAAATATTCTGTTTTAGAACAAATGTGCACACTACTACTGGCCTCCAGAAGAATAACACAAAAAACTGATCTAAAGATCAGAGATCTATTGATAGACTATGGTCTACCATTTTGGTTATATATGGTTAAAGGGATAGTAAAGTCAAAATTAAACGTTCATGATTCAGATAGGGCATGCACTTTTATCATCAAATTTGCTTTGTTCTTTGGTATTCTTAGTTGAAAGCTAAACCTAGGTAGGCTCATATGCTAATTTCTAAGCCCTTGAAGGCCACATCTTATATCAGTGCATTTGACAGTTTTTCACAGCTAGAGGGGGTTAGTTCATGTGTTTCATATAAATAACATTGTGCTCATGCACATGGAGTTATTTATCAGTCAGCACTAATTGCCTGAAATGCAAGTCTGTCAAAAGATCTGAGATAAGGAGACAGTCAGCAGAAACGTAGATACAGTACAACTCCAAAAATCCGGACCCCGGAAATCCGGACAACCCGAGAATCCGGACTCCGGCGCGATCACAACTTCCGGGTGTTGGTTTCTCAAAGCGCATGCAAATTTCAGTGCGGGTGCGGCAAAAAGTGAAATCTGAGCTCCACAACTAGTACATGACCGGTACCTGTGCAGGTATTTAGCATCTTTACACTGCACAGTACCGTTATACAGTACTGTACCACCAATGTCTCCTAAAGTGGATAAACAGAAGCGTAGGAGAAACACTCTAAAATTGAGTGACAAACTTGAAATCATCAAAAAACTTGAATCAGGGGTTAGTGTTTCTGTTCTAATGGAAACATATGACATTGGAAAGTCTACCATTTATGATATAAAAAATGCCAAAAATAAAATTCTACAGTTTACAGCCTCATCTGAGCCTTACAACAAAATTGCAGAAAGAAAAAGTTTACATAAGCCAAAGTTAGAAAATCTTGATAAGGTTTTGCATGAATGGTTTTTGATTAAACGATCAGAAGGTATGGCAATTTCTGGGCCAATGCTTATCACCAAAGCAAAATCTTTTAAGGAGCAAATGAACATTGATTCTGAATGTAACTTTAGCAGTGGGTGGCTTAGGAATTTTAAAATGCGTCATGGTATTAGACAGCTAAATGTTGTTGGAGAAAGGCAGTCAGCTGATACACATGCTGCAGCAGATTATAGTGCAACATTTGAAAAAATTGTCATTGACTATGATCTCACACCTGATCAAATTTACAATGCAGATGAAACAGGTGTTTTCTGGAAATGTCTGCCCACTAAAACTCTGGCTGGAAACCAAGAACGAAATGCTAAAGGTTTTAAGATGAATAAAGAAAGACTTACTGTCCTCACCTGTGCTAATGCTTCTGGACAGCATAAAATCAAGCTTCTGGTGATTGGCAAATATAAGCGCCCACGGGCATTTAAAGGAATTTTGCACCTCCCTGTGACTTATAAAGCTCAAAAAAATGCTTGGATGGACAAAGACATTTTTCAAGATTGGTTTGTTAATGATTTTATTCCATCAGTCCGCCAGAACCTAACAAATTTGGGAAAACCTGCTAACACAAAGTGCTTGCTGCTTCTTGACAACTGTAGGGCTCACCCCCATGAATCAAAATTAGTGTCTGATTGTGGAAATATTTTTGCATCTTACTTGCCACCAAATGTTACATCACTAATTCAGCCCATGGACCAAGGAGTCATTAGGAACTTCAAATGCCATTATAAAAATGACTTTATGATGAAAATGTTAAACAAGGATGTTGATTCTATAGAATTTCAACGTAGCTTTACAATAAAAGATGCAGTGTTTTCTCTTGTAACTGCATGGAACACAGTCAAGCCTGTAACTCTTTTAAGAGCTTGGCGAAAGTTATGGCCAAATGTGATGCATGGAGAGCTAGAGTGTGAGGAAAATGAAGATCTTGAAGGGTTCCTTGTAGAGCAGAGAGCATCTGAAGTGAATGAACTCATGCAATCTGTCAAATTAGCCCAGGAAGACAACCCTCTATGCAAACTTAATGAAGAGGACCTAGAAGAGTGGATATGCATTGAAGATGATGTTGAGATTGCAGCCACTTTTACTGATCAAGAAATCATTGACAGCATCACAAATCCAGATCAGACAGAGGAGCACACTTCTGAAAAATCTGATGAAGAAGATGACAGACTTGAAACTGAAAAGGTATCTTGGGCTACTGCTGAAAAATGCATGGAAACCATTGTGAAATTTGTGGAACAAAACCATAGCTTTACACTCCAAGACGTCATGCAAGTGCACATGGTGCAAAATAATTTTATCACAAAGAAATTACAAAGTCGCAGACAATGTGACATACGAAGATATTTACAAAAAACAACAGAAGCATCTGCCATCCAAACTACCAATCAACTGCAGCAGCAAACACTCACAACACTCAATCCACAAACAGATCACCTTGCACAGCAGGAAGAAGAAAACATGTCATATGCAGGTACAGTACTGTACTTTATTTTAATACTGTAAAAATGAAACGCCTTACACAGTGCAGTATTTACTAAAAAAACATCTCTTTTTATCTTTTAAAACAGAGGAAACATCTGCTAATAGCCATCCTGCATCGCAGAAGCTCAGTTCACAAGCGGATCACCAGGTGTAGCAGGTGTTAGCATTCGGTGAACAAGCAGTTCAGCATGTACCGAAGAAATACCTGCAACAGAAAGGAATGTACATATGCATGTGTACAGTACTGTACTCTATTCTAGGCAATTTGTTCATTATTTAGTTACTGCATTAGTTACTGCATTAAAAAAAATTAAAAAAATTAACACATCTCCTTTATTATTTACAAGGTACTGTATTTTAGCATTGATGTCTGAGAATCCGGAAAATCCAAAAATACGGACTGGACAAATCCCCAAGCAGTCCGGATTTTTGGAGTTGTACTGTACAAGGTAATTACAGAGGTAAAAAGTATATTTCTATAACAGTGTTGGTTGTGAAAAACTGGAGAATGGTAAATTATCTATGTTTTTAAACAATAACAATTTTGGTGTTTACTTTCCCTTTAAGGGACATTTCCACTCTTCCTCAAATGTAACAGAAGTGCAACTTCTAAAAAAACATCAGCTCTCTTACCATGTTTGCCCTTAAAAACCCACAACAACCTATCTGATGTAAAATATGGGCATCAGCAACCTTTATAAACATTTTTGCTTGAAGGGACATTCAGCTTAAAATTCAATTCCCCATAAAATGGCTAATTATGTATCTTAAAACAAATTTTATTGTATTTTGCTGGGCTTCCCCCCCTGGTAAAGTAAACCTAAAAATAGTAGTTGTTTCCATTGTCCCCAGAGCCCCAGAGAGAATTGAGTGTATTGCATAGAGTTCAGATTCCTAATTCTTATACTGCACATTGATTGGATGATACATGAGTAGCTCATTTATATTTGTCCCTTATGGGCCACAGCACATTGTGTTCTTAAACTGCAAAACAAGGCAACGTTTGTTTACAATATTACATTTTTAAATGCTCTTAACCCTTTCGTGACAGGGTTAAAGTGCCTACATCGGAACAACTGTTCCGATGTAGACAAATTGAAACTACGCGATCGTGCATACGATCGCGAGATTTCAATTATTGGATCGCATCTGGGGGGCGTCCCTACAATCCTAGGAACGCCCTCCAGACCGCGATTAAATCCCTGAAGCACAGAAGGCTTCAGGACAGCCGTTAGTTATGACGTTCCATTCCGTCATAACGGCTTTAAAGCCCAGTCTAATTATGACGGAATGGAACGGCATAACGGCTTTAAAAGGTTAAAGGTCGATCTTTTGCAATGCAATTATTAATTTTGATGCATATACAACAAGAGTAAGTAAATTGTTTTATGACAGGTATATCAGAGAATATAATAATATTACAACTTTATTATATGTGGGAGCTGTAAATGTGTATACAAAAACAGCTGAAAGATTGAAAAGACAAGGCAAGTATGAACTGTTTAAAGAGATCCAAAAAAAAATTAATAGACAAAATATGTGAACCCAAACATAGGTGTTGATGCATCTGTGCTTTACAGTATATTTATAACACCCTTTGAAGATAAAAAAGGGAAATATATTGTGTCAGAACTTTCCAAATACTGTTTATGCCTATAAGCAATTTAAAGGGACATAAATAGGTAGGTATAACTAATGAAGGATGGTTACTACTAACCTCCTCTATTTCCCTCTGTACCAATAGCTCTCTTTAAAGCCTTTCTCGTATTTTAACTCATTACAGAATCCTGTTGGCAAAGCTCTGAATTGTATACTGGGAGCCGCCATCTTGTAGCTCTCGCATTGTTGCATCCTGTGTAACTTTTTTGTTTCAATACAACTCTAGAACATTTGCATATTGTTATTACAAGATATATAATATATTATCTGTGAATTATTTTAATTTGGTTCACATATTACAGTCAATTATGTAGATCAACTTTTTAAACTATGGGGAGGTGAAAAGTGAGTTTAAAATCCTCCACTAAACACAAAATATAAAGAAAAATAACTCATTGTGTAGTTAATTTAAAGGGAGATAATATTCATATGCTAAATCACTTGAAACTGATGCAGTATAACTGTAAAAAGCTGACAGGAAAATATCATCTGAGCATCTCTATGTAAAAAAGGAGGATATTTTACCTCACAATCTCCTCAGCTCAGCAGAGTAAGTTCTGTGTAAAAAGTTATACTCAGCTGTTGCTCAGCTGCAGGTAAAAAATAAATTAAAAAAATATGAAGAAATGATCAGCAGCCAATCAGCATCAACTGTGCTGAGGTCATGTACTCTTTTACTGTGATCTCATGAGATTTCACTTAACTCTCATGAGATTTCATAGTAAACTTCCTTACACTGAATAGGGAAATAAGATGAGTGTGCACGTAAGCTCACTCCCTTAGCTGTTCCGGGACACACATACTGATTTGCTGCTTAGAAGTCCTTTACAATGGGATGTGGCTACTGAGGAATTTTTGAGGTAAAATATCTTTCTTTTTTACATAGAGATGTTCAGGTGATATTTTCTAATCAGCTTTTTACAGCTATGCTGCATCACTTTCAAGTGTTTCAACATTTGGGTATCATGGCCCTTTAACATATCTAAACAAGTCAGGAGACTTGCTTTACACAGAAAACCTCAGGATACACTGTTTCCAATGCAGCAACGGATTCTGTGTAATATATGCAAATGAGGTTCACAATGACTCACTTTTTTACTTCAGTCTGCTTTTATGCAGACTTCCTTTACGCCATAGCATCGCTGTATACACAGCTTTTAAGCTTAGCTAGGGTTAGTAAAGTGATTCAGACCATCCCAGGACAGCTGTTTCGTGGTTTTTGCCACTCATCAGCTGCAAGTAGGTGAATCACTGCTGGGTGAAGTTGATTTCTGGGCAAAATACAAATTTTAAAATTATGGGGAGGTGAAAAGTTTTAGTCAATTATGTAGAAAAATGAATTATTTAATAATATTTATTCAAGGTAAGGAATTGGAAGATGAACATTTTCATAATATAGAAACCTTTTATTATCCCCTTGTTTGGAAAAACACAACCTCCAACCTAAAATATTATTGTTATTATAACTTAAAAAAACAACCTAAATTTGTTTCAAAAACTGTTAAGGCAATGAGAATTTAAGACGAATGGATAATCGTTATCACAATATACTGCCTATTCAAATAAATCTGAATTAGTGTAATGATAAATATATTATGCTTATTATATGCATAAAAATATAACACAATTTAAGCAATATTTTACTTACTTGTACATTATGCACTGTGTAAATGGTACAAATATGAGTGAGTTCTTGATGAAGCCTAAATGACCAAAACGTACGCTTGAGAGTGGCTGTACAAATGTATTGCTCAGACATGATTGCCATGTGTTGCAGATTTAAACTGTCTTCTTGGATCTGATAAGATTAATATACTATGGGGCAAAGGAGTACTTTGGCATAGTTCATGTGTCAAAGGCACCAGCATAAGATTTAAAGGGGCAGAATTAGTAATAGTTATATGGCATGATTCCTTCCCACTCCAATGTTCTCCAAATTCATGTATACAGGCTCTATATAGGTCAGTGTCTGTGACTTCTGTTTAGCCAAGGGCATAGGTGGAACACCATCTGATTGGTTGTATATCTTGCCATGTAAAAAAGTGGAAAAAAAGTTTATCTACTGGGGCTGATGGCACACCATTGAAAGAAACACCCAAGAAGGTAAAATACTAATCTTAGAAATAGCTTTCATGTTTATATAAAATGTTTAGTTATGAATAGTAAAACAAGTTTGCAATATACTTTATTTTGCCCCCCTCATGTCATGTAATTTAGCTCTAAAAAACCTTTTCTTATTCCCTGAGCTGAAAAAAAGCACCATCCAGACTTTTTAAGTCTAACCCTGCTTCATATCTTTTGCTAATAGGCTTTAGTTTTAACAATATTAAAGTGAAAGTCAACCATAGCATTTTTGAAACACTAGGGTTGACTGTTGAAACAAGTAAAGGGCACTTTCATTCATGAAGTATAAGATAATTGATGCAGAAATTGCCTTTATTAGTTTCAACCAATTGCCGTTCTTAGCTGCTACGGCAGCCCATGGCCAAAAAACTTTTTTTGTTAAGAGGTGACGTTTTCACCTCTTAGCCAATAGCCGTGCGGTAAATCCGGTTTGGCGCCCATGGGAGCCGAGTTTACTTCACGGCTATTTGCTAAGAGGTGAAAATGTCACCTCTTAGCAAAATATGTTTTTGCCGTGGGCTGCTGTAGCAGCTAAGAACGGCGAACGGTTGAAACGAATAAAGGCACTTTCTGCATGAAGTATCTTATACGTTATGAATGAAAGTGCCCTTTATTTGTTTCAACAGTCAACCCTAGCGTTTCAAAAACTCTATGGTTGACTTTCACTTTAATTTTGGCTTGAACAATATGACAGCCTCAAGGCTGGATTGGCTCCTCTAATTAAAATAAGTGGTAGGTGGCGGTTTTAAAATGTTTAGACTTGGCTGATATTTTATTCTGTAGCAACACAACAGATATGTCTTGTAATTACAAGGTGTTTACTGTCCATGTTAGAGTGTTATCTGTCCCTTTAAATGACCAGCATTTTTTTAAAATCCACCTTAAAAGAGATGAGGGAGGAAACAAATATAGAAGAAAGGGGAGGGGCTTAGAGCAGAATGCTGTTTCATGAGAGGGGATCTGCCAGGGATATAGGAATCTGATACTACAGCACTCAGGACTGTCTGTATTCTTCAGAATATTTTATACCTGCAGTGAATCTGGGTGAAATAATTAATTCACGTAGAGTCACTGACACGTGCATGCTATATTAAGCCTCATGCTTTAACCTGCATTGTTCAGTGCATGGCGATAAGAAACAGGCTGAATAATTATCTGGATGGAAAAAATATAAAAATTACCTCTGCTCTGAATTCCGTTTTATATATATTGTCTGCAACCAAGATCCTTCCTTCTTTCCAGTCTCCCAAAAGGGGCCCTGTTGATCTTTTCTTCTACTTCCTCTTTATCTCTTTATATCTGTATCAGTTATTTCTTCTGCATTTATTTGATATGAAATAAATAGTCAAAGGCACTGAGGTGCAGAAGGGGTGCTCTTTAAAGTCCTTGTGTGCAGAACCCACCCTAGCAGCTGTATCTATGCAGGCAAATGTAATAGGAAGAGAGTCCCGGAGGAGGAGGGTGTTGCTGTTACTAATAATGATGATGCTGTTTTACAGTGTGAGCTCACACAGATGCAGTGACCCGCCTGCCTGTTCTTACTTTTGCAGCTGTTGATAGGGCCATGGGTATTTGTATAAGGACTGGATATGTAAGTTATAGATAATGCAGATGAAATATACTGCTGCAGCAAAATGAGATCATCATTTTATTATTTATTTAAAGGTATACGAAACACAGAAATGTTCTTTTGTGATTCAGACACAGCATACAATTAAAAAAAAAGTTTCCAGTCTCCTATTATTAAATTTGCTTTGTTCCCATGATATGCTGTGTTGGAGAGATACCTAGGTAGGCATCTGGAGCACCACATGACAGGAAATAGTGCTGCCATTTAGTGCTCTTGCAAATGGATAGCATTCTTGCAGAACTGCTGTCATATAGTACATCAGACACATGCACGCTCCTGAGCTTATGTTCCTTCAACAAATTATACAGAGAGAATTAAAAAAATTGTTATAATAGAAGTACATTTGAATATTGTTTAAAATGTCATCATTTATTTTGCTTTCTTGTCATTTTTCCACTGCTGACAAAGAAGCTGTAGCGTATTCCTATAGGATTCAGAAATATGACCCTGCTACATGCTATATACTGAATAATTGATCAGTGCAGGAGATCATTTATGCCTCTCCTTAAATGGCCACAGGGAAAAAAAACATACTCAAGAAGCTCTTCAAATGGCAGATACCTGGGCCACAACATGATGCAGGTTTTGTTTTTGATAATATAGGCCTATATTACAAGTGACGCACTATTAATAGAGCATGGTGTGCTCTCCGTATTGCGACCCTGCTCTTAGAATAAGGCACAATCTGGTATTACAAGTAAATAGTAAAAAAAAAACAGAGAATGTTACTTTCAATGGATAGCACAGGGCTATCATCCTATTACAAGTGGTGAGTTATGTGTTGCGTTCAAGCACTACACATAATAGTGCTGGAAATGTTAGTGTACCTGGAGACCTGAAGTAAAGTGTTAAAGGGATATTCCAGCTAAAATTGGAAACCACATGGGTGCATTTTGGCATTGAACAGAAGCAATTTTGTAATATACATGCATTAGCAAAAATGCTTCTAATAAAAGCTATAGCTGTTTTAAAAGTGTATTTAAGTATGCACCGTGCACCAGCATTTTAAACACAGCACTTGCTCAGAGAGTCTAAGGTGCTTGTACCATCTGATAATGACTCAATTTGTTAATTGCTGACATGATACAAGCCCCACTGATGATCTGCCCAGTTGCATTGTTTAAAATTTGGTGCAGTGACAATATCTAGCTATGATTCACATGGACGTGCAGAGAAAAATGTTAACACTACAGCAGTGATAACTTTTACTAGAAGCATTTCTGCCAATACATGTATATTGCATATATGTTTCTATTCAAAAATTGAATAATTCTATGTACATTTAAATTTTGACTGGAATGTCCCTTTAAGGCTAGAAAAAAAGCATAACATAACAGATGTATAATATACTAAAATAAGGTAATTTACACATATATACAAATGAAACATAAATATACATATGTTTATTATTAAAACTAATGTTTAAACAGTGATTTAACAGGATATTGTATATGACAAGGTATTAGACTGGAAAGGGCTCAGAAGTGTAGATTTGTATGTGTGTATGTATATGTATATATGTGTATGTATGCACACCATACACACACACACATACAAATAAACACACATACATATACACTTTTGAGCCGCTCCCAGTCCAACATCTTGTCATATACCATATCTCCTTAATTCACTGATAAAACTTTTTTTCCATAATAAACAATTACATATCAATTTAAAAGCATAGATCCAGTATTTCCCCTTTCAGGTTAACGCACCATTGGGCTAGCCCTCGAATGATAGCCAGGACCTGAGTTTTTCAGAGCACCCCGTAGGTATTATATGAGGTATTTAGCGCAGCCACGCTATCTGACCTCCAGATTTTAGCTCTAGAGATGTTAGCGCATCATAGTGCTACAATTTTTACGCTGCGTTTGTAATCTATAGTTTTTTCTTTCTCATTTAATATAAAATTTATTTTATAGTGATTTTTTTTCTTAGAGTTTGAATGCCCACTAAGATCGGGTGTTACAATTTTTTTGTCACTGTAAATACATATATTTACCATTTGAATATATCAGTGAACCTTAACCTTTTTTTCTACTGTGGTACAACTGGCTCTTTTTTCATCTCAAGGGAACTCTAAAGAGTCTTCTGTAAATAACATTTAAATATATTGATCTAATTGCCTAGTGTAAAGGGATACTAAACACCAAAAATATTATTGTTTAAAAAGATACATAATCCCTTTATTTAGCATTCCCCAGTTTTGCACAACCAACACTGTTGCTTCTGCTGACTGCCTCCTTATCTCAGATCTTTTGACAGGCTTGCATTTCAGGCAATTAGTGCTGACTCTTAAATAACTTCACGAGAAATAGTGATTGCGAATTAAATCTAAGAACTATGAAGGAGTTGCTTACAGAAAAACATTTATCATAAAAAATGGACAATGGAAACCGCCCAAACTTTGGCCATAAGCCCAATGGACTTCACTCCCAATTCCAAACATCTCTAAACTCTAAGGGGCCGAATTATCAAGCTCCGAATGGAGCTTGATGCCCCTCTTTCTGCCGGAAACAGCAGTTATGAAACAGCTGTCTAAAGACCGCTGCTCCATAACTTGTCCGCCTGCTCTGAGGCCGCGGACATCAATCTGCCCGGTCCTATACGATTGGCTGATTGACACCCCCTGCTAGCGGCCGATTGTCTGTGAATCTGCAGAGGGCGGCATTGCACAAGCAGTTCACAAGAACTGCTTGTGTAATGATATATGCCGACAGCGTATGCTGTCGGCATTTATTGATGTGCGTCAGACATGATACGCTACATGATCCAATCAGCCAATCAGATTGAGCTCGCATTTTATTGGCTGTTCCGATCAGACAATAGAATGTGAGCTCAATCTGATTCGCTGATCCAATCAGCCAATCCGATTGAACTTGAATCTGATTGGCTGATTCAATCAGCCAATCAGATTTCTCCTACCTTAATTCCGATTGGCTGATAGAATCCTATCAGCCAATCGGAATTCGAGGGACGCCATCTTGGATGACGTCACTTAAAGGAACCTTCATTCGTCGGGAGTCGCCGGAAGAAGAGGATGGATCCGCATCTTCTGCTTCAAGATGGTCCCGCTCCACGCCAGATGGAAGAAGATAGAAGATGCCACCTGGGTGAAGATGTCTACCGGTCCGGATGCCCTCTTCTTGCCGGATAGGATGAAGACTTCGGACCCTCTTCTGGACCTCTTCTTTCCGGATAGGATGAAGACTTCGGACCCTCTTCTGGACAGATCGGTGATACCCAACGTGGTGAAGATAAGGTAGGAAGATCTTCAGGGGCTTAGTGTTAGGTTTTTTAAGGGGGGTTTGGGTTAGATTAGGGGTGGTGGGTTGTAATGTTGGGGGGGTATTGTATGTTTTTTTACAGGCAAAAGAGCTGTTTTCTTTGGGGCATGCCTTTTAAGGGCTGGTAAGGTAAAAGAGCTGTAAATTTTTTATTTTAGAATAAGGTAGGGCATTTTTTTATTTTGGGGGGTTTTGTTATTTTTTAGGGGGCTTAGAGTAGGTGTAATTAGTTTAAAATTCTTTTTTAGTGTTTTTTTTTTGTAATTTAGTGTTTGTTTGTTTTTGTAATTTAGTTTAGTTGATTTAATTGTAGATAATTGTAGATAGTTTATTTAATTAATTTATTGATAGTGTAGTGTTAGGTTTAATTGTAACTTAGGTTAGGATTTATTTTACAGGTAATTTTGTAATTATTTTAACTAGGTAACTATTAAATAGTTATTAACTATTTAATAGCTATTGTACCTGGTTAAAATAAATACAAAGTTGCCTGTAACATAAATATTAATCCTAAAATAGCTACAATATAATTATTATTTATATTGTAGCTATATTAGGGTTTATTTTACAGGTAAGTATTTAGCTTTAAATAGGATTAATTTATTTAATAAGATTTATTTTATTTCGTTAGATTTAAATTATATTTAATTTAGGGGGGTGTTAGTGTTAGGGTTAGACTTAGCTTTAGGGGTTAATACATTTATTAGAGTAGAGGCGAGGTCCGGTCGGCAGATTAGCGGTTAATACTTGAAGTTAGGTATCGGCGATGTTAGGGAGGGCAGATTAGGGGTTAATACTATTTATTATAGGGTTTTTGAGTCGGGAGTGAGGCGGATTAGGGGTTAATACATTTATTATAGTAGCGGTGAGGTCCGGTCGGCAGATTAGGGGTTAATAATTGTAGGTAGGTGGCGGCGACATTGGGGGCGGCAGATTAGGGGTTAATAAATATAATATAGGGGTCGGCGGTGTTAGGGGCAGCAGATTAGGGGTACATAGGGATAACGTAGGTTGCGGCGGTGTATGGAGCGGCAGATTAGGGCTTAAAAATAATATGCAGGGGTCAGCGATAGCGGGGGGCGGCAGATTAGGGGTTAATAAGTGTAAGGTTAGGGGTGTTTAGACTCGGGGTACATGTTAGGGTGTTAGGTGCAGACTTAGGAAGTGTTTCCCCATAGGAAACAATGGGGCTGCGTTAGTAGCTGAACGCTGATTTTTTGCAGGTGTTAGGTTTTTTTTCAGCTCAAACTGCCCCATTGTTTCCTATGGGGGAATCGTGCACGAGCACGTTTTTGAAGCTGGCCGCGTCCGTAAGCAACGCTGGTATTGAGAGTTGCCGTGGTGGTAAATATGCCTGTACGCTCCCTTTTTGGAGCCTAACGCAGCCCTTCTGAGAACTCTAAAAACCAGCGTTGCTTAAAAGGTGCGGGGGGAAAAAAACATGCGTAGCTAACGCACCCCTTCTAACGCAAAACTCTAAATCTAGGCGTTAGACTTGATATGTTTCTCTATTTTTAATCTTTTTTTTGTTTATATCAAATGTCACGTACAGATTAATTTTTTCAACATTTAATTAGAGAAGGAAAATTTGAAATACCATATAAAACAATAAGGGCTAGATTATGAGTGGAGCGCAATAGTGCGCTTACACAAGCGCTATATTTGCGCTCCACTCAGTAAAACCAGCACACGTAAATGTGCGCTGGTATTACAAGTGAGGCTTCAATGGGAATGCCGATAAACCACTTAGTTCAGGGATCAATTTGGGTAGCAATAAATATACTGTATATGTATAAAAATATTTATATTTATGTATTTATATGTGTATTAATTAACCCCTTAATGACCACAGCACTTTTCCATTTTCTGTCCGTTTGGGACCAAGGCTATTTTTACATTTTTGCGGTGTTTGTGTTTAGCTGTAATTTTCCTCTTGCTCATTTACTGTACCCACACATATTATATACCGTTTTTCTCGCCATTAAATGGACTTTCCAAAGATACCATTATTTTCATCATATCTTATAATTTATTGTAAAAAAAATTATAAAATATGAGAAAAAAATGGAAAAAACACACTTTTTCTAACTTTGACCCCCAAAATCTGTTACACATCTACAACCACCAAAAAACACCCATGCTAAATATTTTCTAAATTTTGTCCTGAGTTTAGAAATAACCAATGTTTACATGTTCTTTGCTTTTTTTGCAAGCTATAGGGCCATAAATACAAGTAGCACTTTTCTATTTCCAAACCATTTTATTCAAGATTAGCGCTAGTTACATTGGGACACTGATATCTTTCAGGAATACCTGAATATCCATTGACATGTATATATTTTTTTTTAGAAGACATCCCAAAGTATTGATCTAGGCCAATTTTGGTATATTTCATGCCACCATTTCACCGCCAAATGCGATCAAATACAAAAAATCGTTCACTTTTTCACAAACTTTCGGTTTCTCACTGAAATTATTTACAAACAGTTTGTGCAATTATGGCATAAATGGTTGTAAATTTTTCTCTGGGATCCCCTTTGTTCAGAAATAGCAGGCATATATGGCTTTGGCATTGCTTTTTGGTAATTAGAAGGCTGCTAAATGCCGCTGCGCACCACACGTGTATTATGCCCAGCAGTGCAGGGGTTAATTAGGGAGCTTGTAGGGAGCTTGTAGGGTTAATTTTAGCTTTATTCTAGTGTAGCAGACAACCCAAAGTATTGATCTAGGCCCATTTTGGTATATTTCATGCCACCATTTCACCGCCAAATGCGATCAAATAAAAAAAAAAGTTCCCTTTTTCACAAACTTTTTGTTTCTCACTGAAATTATTTACAAACAGCTTGTGCAATTATGACATAAATGGTTGTAAATTTTTCTCTGTGATCCCCTTTGTTCAGAAATAGCAGACACATATGGCTTTGGCGTTGCTTTTTGGTACTTAGGCCGCTAAATGCGCATCACACGTATTATGGCTAGCAGTGAAGGGGTTAATTAGGTAGCTTGTAGGGAGCTTGCAGGGTTAATTTTAGCTTTAGTGTAGAGCTTAGCCTCCCACCTGAAACATCAGACCCCCTGATCCCTCCCAAACAGCTCTCTTCCCTCCCCCACCCCACAATTGTCCCCGCCATCTTAAGTACTGGCAGAAACTGCCAGTACTAAAATAAAAGCTATATTTGGGCTTTTTTTTAAAAAAAGAAAAGGCATATTTACATATGCTGCTCTGTAGGACCCCCCTTTAGCCCCCAAACTGACTGATCCTCCACCAAACAGCTCTCTAACTCTCCCCCTGTCTTAATGGCCGCCATCTTGGGTACTGGCAGCTGTCTGCCAGTACCCAGTTTAGAATAAAATTGGTGATTTTTAAATTTTTCCCCTTTTCTGTAGTGTAGCACCCTGCCCCACCAAAAACCAACCCCCCACCCCCTCCTAGATACCATCGATTTATATTTTTTTTGCCATAAATATACCCCTTTCTCAAACTTTTAAACAGTTATATTTTCTGTAGTGTAGCGTTCCCACCCGCTCCCGCCCCGTGCACGCGCCCGCCCGCCGCCCCCGGGCACGCGCGCGCGCGCCCGTGCGCGCCCCCATCGGCTCTGCCCCCGATCCCGCCCCCCTCTACATTACCCGGCCCATCGATGGCCGCCCACCCGCCTCCCAAGTCGGCTCCCACCCACCAACGATACCGGCCATCGATGTCCGGTGCAGAGAGGGCCACAGAGTGGCTCTCTCTGCATCGGATGGCCATCTAGCGTTATTGCAGGATGCCTCCATATCGAGGCATCACTGCAATAACCGGAAAGCAGCTGGAAGCGAGCAGGATCGCTTCCAGCTGCTTTCCACACCGAGGACGTGCAGGGTACGTCCTCAGGCGTTAACTGCCTTTTTTTTGAGGACGTGCCCTGCACGTCCTCGGTCATTAAGGGGTTAAACCCTGAAGTGTATGCTTTACAAATATGCAAAGTAAATTTGCAGGGATTACAATAATTTTAAGTAATCACTGAATATGTGACACATTTTCTAGTTTATTTTATTTGTGGCATTGCAGTTTTGCAAATAATTCATTTTTTTTTCCAGATTAAATAATATTCGCTTAGATTACGAGTTTTGAGCGCTATAGGGAAATTAACGAACGCAACAAAAGTGGCGTTATTTAATCCCCTATAGCGCTGCCATTACAAATTTTAAAAAAACAGGCTTGTGTGGGCGATATGGGTTTTTTAAGCTCCATACCGCACCAAAAACAAGCGCTGATTTGACGTGCTCGTGCACTATTCCCCCATAGACATCAATGGGGAGAGTGGGTCAGAAAAAAGTCTAACACCTGCGATCACGTAAAAAAAGCTCTGTAACGCAGCCCCATTGATGTCTATGGGGAAAAAAAACTAACGTTTAAACCTAACATAAACCCCACGTCTAAACACCCCTAATCTGCTGCTCCCGACATCGCCAGCACCTACATAATGTTATTAACCCCTAATCTGCCGCTCCCAATATTGCTGCCACCTAAATAAAGGTATTAACCCCTAATCTGCCTCTCCCAATATCGCTGCCACTATACTAAAGTTATTAACACCTATTCTGCTGCACCCCAACATTTCCCACACTATAATAAATCTATTAACCCCTATTCCACCACTCCCCGACATCGCCGCAACTAAATAAAGCTATTAACCCCTAAAACTCTGGCCTCCCACATCACTACCACTAAATAAACTTATTAACCCCTAAACCGCCAGCCCCCCATGTCGCAACAACCTAAATTAAACTATTAACCCTTTACCCTAACGTAACCCCAACTTTAACATAATTAAAATAGAGCTAAATTAAACTTACAATTATTAAATAAATAATACCTATTTAAAACCAAATACTTACCTGTGAAATAAAACCTAAGCTAGATACAATATAACTATTAGTTATATTGTAGCTAGCTTAGGTTTTATTTTTATTTCACAGGTAAGTTTGTATTTATTTTAACTAGGTAGACTAGTTAGTAAATAGTTATTAACTATTTACTAACTACCTAGTTAAAATAAATACAAAATTACCTGTGAAATAAAACCTAAGCTACCTTACACTAAAAAAATAAAAAAAAACTTCCATTACAAAAAATAAAAAAAACTACCATTACAAAAACAAACAAAACATAAAAATTATTCCTTTTCTAATACCCTTTAAAAAAAAAAACACCCCAAAATAAAAAAGCCTAATCTAAAATAAACTACCAAGGGCCCTTAAAAGGGCCTTTTGTAGGGCATTGCCCTAAGTTAAACAGCTTTTTTGCTACAAAGAAAAAACAAACTCCCCCTAACAGTATACAAACCTCCACCCCCCAAACTACCAAGGGCCCTTAAAAGGGCCTTTTGGGGGCCATTAAAAGGGTCTTTTGTAGGGTATTGCCCTAAAGATAATTGCTCTTTTCCTACAAAAGAAAAACAAACACCCCCTAAAAAATACATTACACAAAATAACAAACAAATTATCAAAAATAATAAAAATTATTCCAATTCTAATACCCATTTAAAAAAAAAAACACCCCAAAATAAAAAACCTGATCTAGAATAAACTACCAATGTCCCTTAAAAGGGCCTTTTGTAGGGCATTGTCCTAAAGATAGCTCTTTTGGTGAAAAAAAATACAAATACCCACTAACATTACAACCCCCCACCCGCCAAACCCACAAAATAAAAAAAAAATCTAAAAAACCTAAGCTACCCATTGCCCTGAAAGGGGCATTTGTATGGGCATTGCCCTTAAAAGGGCATTTAGCTCTGTTACTGCCCAAACCCTAATCTAAAAATAAAACCCACCCAAAAACCTAACACTAACCCCAAGACGATCCACTTACAGGTTTTGAAGTCCCGCTTGAACGATATTCATCCCGGCGGAGAAGTCTTCATCCAGATGGCCTCTTCAATCTTTATCCCGACGGCGAAGTCTTTATCCAAGCAGCGAGAAGTCTTCATCAAGACGACTTTTTCAATTTTCATCCAGGCGGCATCTTCTATCTTGATCCCGGCGGCGCAGAGCGGGTCCATCCTGAAGACATCCGGCACGGAGCATCCTCTTCATACGGTCGCCGCCGTATACTAAATCTTCAATGCAAGATACGCGATTCAAAATTGCGTCCCTTGCATTCCTATTGGCTGAAAGATTGGAATCAGCCAATAGAACGAGAGCTGCTAAAATTCTATTGGCTGTTCAAATCAGCCAATAGGATTTGATCAGCTCTAATTCTGTTGGATGATGAATCAGCCAATAGAATGAGAGCTGCTTAAATCCTATTGGCTGAGCTGAACAGCCAATAGGATTTAAGCAGCTCTCATTCTATTGGCTGAAAGTCAGAGAGAGGAAAGAAAGGTGTGAGATTAGAGGAAGCAAGTAATGAAAAGGCCCTCAGTTACCACTTAGCTACAATAAAACCATGTGTTGTATTTAGATTCAAGATTTTATGTCACCGTTAGAACATATGCTTCTTTTATATTATAAGGCCAGATTACCTAAAGCTCTCTGGTTTGGTGAGATTCTACAACATCAGTGTTATAAGGCCCATCAGGGATTGTTTTAAAATAAAAAAATTTATCACTTAATATGGCTGGTGATTTATTGCGCACCTGTAAATGAGCAAATTCGCACGTTTACGGGCGTGCGATAAATTAGCACTCCACTTGTTATCTAGCGCATAAATATTATTAATATTTGATAAAAATGTTTTTTCATGTTTGCAGGTATTTGACTAAAAAAATGCTCAAAAGTGTGTACAGTATATATGTATTATATCTATACTATAATCGCGTTTGTAACGCGTCCCTTGCCGTTGGCAGTTGCGCACGCATCCTCAAAGGAATGTTGGCAGCGTGAGGCAGCCAAAATAATTCACCTGGATGCGGCGAAGCTGCAGGTGGACAGCGAAGGCAAACGGAGCATTAAAAAAAAAAAAACGCCCGCAATAAGTATTAACAAAACAAAACCTAACCGTCCACAATAAGTAATAAAAAAAAAAAACTAACCACCCGTACAAACTATTAAGAAAAAAATAAACTAACAGCCCGCACAATGACTAAGCCTTCTAACCTAACACCCCGTAAATTAACCCCTTAATTACATAAAAAATACTACATTACAATTAAAATAAAAAAATTAAAAATTACATTACGTTAAGCTAAAATTATCGAACATAAAAAAAGGCTAACATTACAAAAAATAATAAACACTATCCAAAATAAAAAAATTAAACCTAATGCCTATGAAATTAGAAAAGCCCCCAAAATAAAAACACCCCCTAATCTAAGAATAAACTAACAATAGCCCTTAAAAAGGCTTTTTGTAGGGCATTGCCCTAAAGAAATCAGCTCTTTTACATTAAAAATAAACAAAGTCCCCCCTAACTGTAAACCCCCCAGCCACCAAACCCCCCAAAATAAAAAAACTAACACTAATATACCTAAACTACCTATTGCCCCTAAAAAGGGCATTCAGCTCTTTTTCACTGCCCTTAAAAGGGCATTCAGCTCTTTTGCAAATTGCCAAATAAACCCAAATCTAAAAAAACAAACCCCCCCAAAAAAACAAAACCTAACACTAAACCCCGGCGGAGAAGGTCTTCTTCCAGGCGGGACTATCATCTTCATCCACAGCGAAGGCGGTGCGGAGCAGAGGTCCGGAGCGGTCTTCCCAGATGTGGCGGTCTTTCCAGATGTGCGTGGAGCGGAGGCCCGGAGCTGTCTTCCCAGATGTGGCGATCCTCGGTGGCAGTGGTCCTCGACAAAGGCGTGGAGGTTCCTCTTCATGCGATCGCCGCCACACACTGAAGATTGAATTAATAGTACTCCATATTTATTGGGATACCTTGCATTCCTATTGACTGATTTTGAAAATTTCAGCCAAAAGGAATGCAAGGTACCCCAATAGGATGAGAGCTACAGAAATCTTATTGGCTGATTTGAACAGCCAATAGGATTTCAGTAGCTCTAATTCTATTGACTGTTTTGAAAAATTCAGCCAATAGGAATGCAAGGTACCCCAAATTGATTGAGGTACCTTGCATTCAATATTCAGTATACGATGGACATCGGATGAAGAGGAGCCTCCATGCTGCCAAGGACCGCCGCCGCGAGGACTGCCGAGGCTGCCGCCACAGATGACCACCGCGAGGATCGCCACATCTGGGAAGACCGCTCTGGACCTCCGCTTTGCGCCGTCTTTGCTGTGGATGAAGATGATGGACCCGCCTGGAAGAAGACCTCCGCCGGACTTCTGAAACCATGAAAACCTATTTGGGGCTTTAGTTTTAAGTTTTTTTAAAATCTTTTTTTTTTTTTTTTTTTTTTTTTTTTTTAGATTAGGGTTCATTGGGCAATTTGCAAAAGAGCTGAATGCCCTTTTAAGGGCAATGCTCATACAAATGCCCCTTTAGGGGCAATGGATAGTTTAGGTTTATTAGTGTTAGGTTTTTTTTATTTTCGGGGGTTTTGTGGGTGGGGGGTTTTACTGTTAGGGGGGAACTGTTTATTTTTAATGTAAAAGAGCTGATTTCTTTAGGGCAATGCCTTTTAAGGGCTATTGGTAGTTTAGTATTAGATTAAGGGGTGTTTTTTATTTTGGGGGGGATTTTTTATTTTTATAAGGGTATTAGTTTAGGTTTAAATTTATTATTTTGGACAGCTTTGTTTATTTTTTTCTGTATTTTTACTTTTTTTATTTTTTGTAGCTTGGGGGGGGGGGTTACATTTTTAACACATAGACTGCCCTCTGGGCAGGCTTATTAACTAGTACATATATAAACGCCTAAATACACATGTATACATAAACACACATACATATATATATATATATATACACCTTTTAACCCTTCTAAAAATGTTTTTAATATTAATATGAATAATTTTTATCAGATAGTGTAACGCTTTATTTTAATGCATTTATACTGTGTTTAGTGCAAGTTTAATTTTAGTCCTAACCCTTTATGCAAGCTTAATTTTAGATGCTCAGTGGTACGCACTTACTTTCAACTTGTAATGCACGTAAATTTACCACGGGTGCGATATTTCAATATCGCGCATGCCAACGTTAGAGCTCCACTTGTAATCTAGACCAGTATCCTAGATATTCCTTGAATAGAGTTTTTCTTGTACCTAGAAGAAATAGAGGTGCAACTGGACATTACATATACTTTAAAAAGCATCATGAAAGCCATAAAAGGAAGACATTAATCATACTTAACATTCTCAACTCAAAACAGCTTGATACCAGCTTGTAATTTGCAAGTATAGGACAGTTGTAGGGCACAGATGCTTGGTTCATTAAAAATACAGATATAACTAAAAATCAAATTTAATTATTTTTTTTTTAAATATGTTATGTTTTGTTTAACAAATGTCATTTTTTTTATTTAATAGAAAGTGATAAAAGAAATAATACAGAAAAATAAGTTTGTTTACCAAAAACATGCACAAGAAAAAATAGCATCTTGACAACTTGATGCATTTTACAATGTATCCTGCTTTATAAAAAATGCTGCTCAGCTACCTAAAAATAAACACAGTTGGCAAGCGTCATGTAATCAGTTTCCTGTTTCTCAATCGTTCTTTACTACACTGACCACACCCCTAGCAAAATATCTACATATAAACAGACACACTCCCAGTAGACACTAATAATGATATCACAGATAGAGTGAAGATTTCTCAGCTATAAACAATGTAAGGAACATTTTTGAGTAACCGAGATCAAAATGCTGTTTAGAAGGTTCAAAATTCTATAAATAAATACAAATATGGATTGATTTACTGTTCCGTTAAAACTTTTGAGAAAATTGCCCTCTACCTTATTTTCGCCTAGATTACGAGTCTTGCATTAGCCTTAAAAAGCAGCGTTGAGAGGTCCCAACGCTGCTTTTTAACGCCCGCTGGTATTACAAGTCTGGCAGGTACAGGTGTACCACTCACTTTTTTTCCGCGACTCGAGCATACCGCAAATCCACTTACGTAAATTGCGTATACTATCTTTTCAATGGGATTTTCCTAACGCCGGTATTACGAGTCTTGGAAAAAGTGAGCGGTACAGCCTCTCCTGTCAAGACTGATACCGCATTTAAAAGTCAGTAGTTAAGAGTTTTATGGGCTAACGCCGTAGTATAAAACTCTTAACTAAAGTGCTAAAAGTACACTAACACCCATAAACTACCTATTAACCCCTAAACCGAGGCCCCCCACATCGCAAACACTATATTACATTTTTTAACCCCTAATCTGCATAACCGGACATCGCCGCCACTTCAATAAATGTATTAACCCCTAAACCGCCGCACTCCCGCCTCGCAAACACTAATTAAATATTATTAACCCCTAATCTGCCGTCCCTAACATCGCCGACACCTACCTACATTTATTAACCCCTAATCTGCCGACCCCAACGTCACTGCCACAAAATTAAATTTATTAACCCCAAAATCTAAGTCTAACCCTAATACCCCCCTAACTTAAATATTATTTAAATAAATCGAAATAAAATTATTACAATTAAATAAATAATTCCTATTTAAAACTAAATACTTACCTATAAAATAAACCCTAAAATAGCTACAATATAACTAATAGTTACATTGTAGCTAGCTTAGGGTTTATTTTTATTTTACAGGCAACTTTGTATTTATTTTAACTAGGTAGAATAGTTATTAAATAGTTATTAACTATTTAATAACTTCCTAGTTAAAATAAATACAAATATACATGTAAAATAAAACCTAACCTAAGTTACAATTACACCTAACACTACACTATAATTAAATAAATTACCTAAATTAACTACAATTAATTACAATAAAATTAAATAAACTAAATTACGGAACCCTCCCACTAAATTACAGAAAATAATAAAATAATTACAAGTTTTTTAAACTAATTACACCTAATCTAATCCCCCTAATAAAATAAAAAAGCCCCCGAAAATAATAAAAATCCCTACCCTACACTAAATTACAAATAGCCCTTAAAAGGGCTCTTTGCGGGGTATTGCCCCAAAGTAATCAGCTCTTTTACCTGTAAAAAAAACCAATACCCCCCAAACATTACAACCCACCACCCACACACCCAACACTACTCTAAAACCCACCCAATCCCCCCCTTAATAAAACCTAACACTACCCCCTTGAAGATCACCCTACCTTGAGACGTCTTCTCCCAACCGGGCAGAAGTGGTCCTCCAGACGGTCCGAAGTCTTCATCCTATCCGGGCAGAAGAGGTACTCCAGACGGGTAGAAGTCTTCATCCAGACGGCATCTTCTATCTTCATCCATCCGGAGCGGAGCAGGTCCATCTTCAAGACATCCGACGCAGAGCATCCTCTTCATCTGGAGTCTTCTTCAACAATGACGGTTCCTTTAAGTGACGTCATCCAAGATGGCGTCCCTTCAATTCCGATTGCCCCGCAAAAAGCCCTTTTAAGGGCTATTTGTAATTTAGTATAGGGTAGGGATTTTTATTATTTTGGGGGGCTTTTTTATTTTATTAGGGTGATTAGATTAGGTGTAATTAGTTTAAAAAACTTGTAATTATTTTATTATTTTCTGTAATTTAGTGTTGTTGTTTTTTTCGTAATTTAGTTATTTAATTTAATTGTAATTAATTCTAGTTAATTTAGGTAATTTATTTAATTATAGTGTAGTGTTAGGTGTAATTGTAACTTGGGTTAGGATTTATTTTACAGGTATATTTGTATTTATTTTAACTAGGAAGTTATTAAATAGTTATTAACTTTTTAATAACTATTGTACCTAGTTAAAATAAAAACAAAGTTGCCTGTAAAATAAAAATAAATACTAAACTAGCTACAATGTAACTATTAGTTATATTGTAGCTATCTTATAGTTTATTTTATAGGTAAGTATTTAGTTTTAAATAGGAATCATTTATTTAATAATAGTATTTTTATTTAGATTTATTTAAGTTATATTTAAGTTAGGGGGGTTAGGGTTAGACTTAGATTTAGGGGTTAATAACTTTATTATAGTGGCGGCAACGTTGGGGGCGGCAGATTAGGGGTTAATAATTGTAGTTAGGTTGCGACGACATTCGGGACAGCAGAATAGGGGTTAATAACTATAATGTAGGTGTCGGCGATGTTGGGGGGACAGATTAGGGGTTCATAAGTATAATGTAGGTGTCGGCGATGTTGGGGGCGACAGATTAGGGGTTCATAAGTATAATTTAGGTGGCGGCAGTGTCCGGAGCGGCAGATTAGGGGTTAATAATATAATGTAGGTTGCGGCGATGTCGGGGGCGGCAGATTAGGGGTTAATAAGTGTAATATTAGGGGTGTTTAGACTCGGGGTTCATGTTAGGGTGTTAGTTGTAGACATAAAGTGTTTTCCCATAGGAATCAATAGGGCTGCGTTAGGATCTGAACGCTGCTTTTTTACAGGTGTTAGACTTTTTTTCAGCCGAATCAGCCCCATTGATTCCTATGGGGAAATTGTTCACAAGCACATTTAGCCAGCTCACCGCTAACGTAAGCAGCGCTGGTATTACAGTGAGATGTGGAGCTAAATTTGGCTCTCCGCTCACTTTTTTGCAGCTAACGCTGGATTTAAAAAAACCTGTAATACCAGCGTTGTTTGTAGGTGAGCGGTGAGCATATAATGCGCGTTAGCACCGCAAGCCTTACCGACAAAAACTCGTAATCTAGCCGTTTGTGTTTTAAGCCACCTGAAATTTTTTGCTTCATTCTCATGATTTTCTTTGTTGAAGAGATACCTTGACAGGAAAAAGTGCTGCCATCAAATTATTGCTAATATATAACATTCTTGCAAAACTGCTGTCATATAATGCTGCAAAAACATGCACACTCCTAAGCTAATCTCCCTGCTTTTCAACAAAGGATACAAAGATAATGAAGCACATTTGATAATAGAAGTAAATTGGAAAGTTGTTTAAAATTATGGCAAAATATACATTTGTAATATTTTTAAAGAACTGTCCAGCACAAGAAAGACAAATCACATATGTACTAAAAAAATAGAAATGTATTGAAAAATGTATGCTTATACCACACACAGCCAAGCACACGTAAAAAATGGAAAAATATTTTGGTACTGGGACGTTCTTTAAAAAAAAATGTTTTGTTTAGTGTGATGACGTGATCATGATAATGTCATATTCTGAGCACAGCACTTATTTATTCTGCTATTAAATTTGAGAAGAGCTGTCATACAAATTATTTCAGCTACTTTGTTACACTGACCTTGCTATTGTTGTGACAAAAGTCAGTACTGTTTGGTTTTCTTTTTATATTTTGTGAGTAAAGGACCAGCTTACAGGGTGCCACCATGCACACTCTTGCTTTTACAGCAGAGGGCTCTGGTGCAATAATTTTTTGGGGGGCCCCACAAAGGTAACTCAAATATAAGCTAGTGGGTCTCAGAAGATGTCATTTTCCAAGAATGTTCAAATCTTATAAAAAAATAAAAATAAATAATGTCTCTAGAAATATGTCAGATATCAACTCTCCATTTAAAAGGGAAAAAAAATAAAAACTTAAAGGGACAGAAAACCCCAAAATTTGCTTTCACGATTCAGATTGAACATACAATTTCAAACAACTTTCCAATTTACTTCTAATATCAAATTTGCTTCATTCTCTTGTTATCATTTGCTGAAGGAACAGCATTGCACTACAGGCAGCTAGCTGAACACATCTAGGGCAAGATTACATATGCAGCGTCGCCCGCAAAAGCTGGCGACGCCTGTGTTTACTCGGTTTTGGTATCACATATATTTCACCCGTCGTCCGCAATTTTTACTCCCATAAACTAACATAGAACCGCGTTGAAAATCAGTATCACATATTCAGCGTAAGGACTTACAAGGTGAAAATGGAGAAATTTTACTCCATTTTCACCTTGCCACACATAGGCAGGTGCAGCAAGACTTGCGCTGAATATGTGAGCACCGTAACCCCCTGAAAATAGTAACTAACACCTAACACAGTGGTTCTCAACCAAAGTGACCTCAAGGCCCAGTAAATTTTAGCTGGACATGTCCAGGGCCCGGTAGATAGATTATATATATATATATATATATATATATATATATATATATATATATATATATATATATATATATATATATATATATATATAGTAAGCAGCAGGGATTTGCCCTATCAGTAACTAAGCAGTTCAGTGTGGGTTTAGTGGGGGCCCTGGAGTGTGGGGGGTCCTGCCGAGGGTCTGTCACTGTGAGGGCCATGGAGTGTGAGGTCTGGCCCTGGAGGTTGGGGGCCCTTTCTTTGGCCCTTAATGTTGGGGGTCCTGGCTCTGGAGGTTGATGGGCCTGTTGGGATTAGGGCAGGGAGGCTACCATGTTCATTTGCATAAATTTGAATACATTTGGGTCAGTGTGAGACAGTTTTCCTGGGGCCTTGATTGGTCTCAGTCTGCCCCTGGTGTGCAGTGGGGTAAGAGTGTGCAGTGGGGGCATGACAGGTCAGGGCCCACCAGCAGGGCTATCACGGCCCGGTACTGGGCCACGGCCCGGCTGTTGAGAAACCAGGACCTAACACATGCACAATATCTATCTACCGCCTGAAAATAACTGACACCTAACGCATGCTCAATATCTATCTAATAACTAACACCTAACGAATGCTCAATATCTATCTGCCTCCTAAAAATAACTAACACCTAACGCATGCGCAATATCTATATACCTGTCAACCGTCATCCCCCCACCGCAATAACTAATAAACTATCGTCTAGACACTGGAGAAAAGGAGAGAAGCGCAAACAACGATTCAAGTGTAGAGTCACAAAGTTTATTGTAGCTGCACTCGCTACCTATATACTCACAAGATAACAGAAGATAAGAAAAGTTCTAACATTTATGGCACAAGGAGCTTCAGTCCTTTAAGAGTTCATCTCATATTTGGAGTTGTCTTTATCAGGACAGGTTGGTGTATTGGTTTTGCTTTTGATTTGTGTTATTTTCTTTATTATTTTCTTTTTTATAATTAATATATTGTTGATTTTAGGATATCACGGATTTTAAAAATTAATTTGAGGAATTTATTACATATGTGCTATATTTATTATTATTAGATTTGTAGCGCTACTAGGTGTATATTATACACTATCTCCTACACTGTTAACTAATAAACTATATCAACCCCTATTCCGCCAAACCCAACATCGCAAAACATCTAATTAACCTATTAATCCCTAATCCGCCAACCCTCCACAACGCTATATACCTAAAAAAGTTATTAACCCCTAAACCGCCATAACCCTACAATGCAATATACCTTAATAAAGTATTCACCCATATCGCAAAGTACCTATTAAAACTATTAACCCCTAATCCACCAACCATCCACCACGCTTTATACCTAATAAAGTGATTAACCCCTAAACCGCCACCCCCACCAACACAATAAACTTAATTAACCTATTAACCCTGAATTCGGCATTAACCCACATCGCAACAAACCTAATAAATCTAATAACCCCAATCCGCCAAACCCACACAACGAATAAATAGTGCAATGATAAAATATTAGAGTACATTAGAGTATTTTCTTTTTTGCACTTTTATGTGGCTTTAAAATTTTATATTATAATCTAAAAGTGTTTAAAAAAACTTTAAACTGTTTAAAAAAGTGTAATAAGCTTCAAGCCAGTGTATCATATCAGGGATAGGCACAGACAAAGGCTGTGGCAGACATTTTCCAAAGTACAGACCTTAGTGAAGGACACCGAGGTACATTTGAAATTAAAAACATTATTTTATAGTGCTTGGTGTTATTATACTGATGCAGATACCACTGATCCTATAACCAGCCTTCCTCTGGCTATACCCATGAGCCAGTGTCACTACTGTGTGATTATATAGTGCTGGGTGTTATTATACTGATGCAGATACCACTGATCCTATTACCAGCCCTCCTCTGGCTATACCCATGAGCCAGTGTCACTACTGTGTCATTATATAGCGCTGGGTGTTATTATACTGATGCAGATACCACTGATCCTATAACCAGCCCTCCTCTGGCTATACCCATGTGCCAGTGTCACTACTGTATCATTATATAGCGCTGGGTGTTATTATACTGATGCAGATACCACTGATCCTATAACCGGCCCTCCTCTGGCTATACCCATGAGCCAGTGTCACTACTGTGTCATTATATAGCGCTGGGTGTTATTATACTGATGCAGATACCACTGATCCTATAACCAGCCCTCCTCTGGCTATACCCATGAGCCAGTGTCACTACTGTGTCATTATATAGCGCTGGGTGTTATTATACTGATGCAGATACCACTGATCCTATAACCAGCCCTCCTCTAGCTATACCCATGAGCCAGTGTCACTACTGTGTCATTATATAGTGCTGGGTGTTATTATACTGATGCAGATACCACTGATCCTATAACCAGCCCTCCTCTGCCTATACCCATGAGCCAGTGTCACTACTGTATCATTATATAGTGCTGGGTGGTGTTATACTGATGCAGATACCACTGATCCTACAACCAGCCCTCCTCTGGCTATACCCATGAGCCAGTGTCACTACTGTGTCATTATATAGTGCTGAGTGTTATTATACTGATGCAGATACCACTGATCCTATAACCGGCCCTCCTCTGGCTATACCCATGTGCCAGTGTCACTACTGTGTCATTATATAGTGCTGTGTGCTATTATACTGATGCAGATACCACTGACCCTATAACCAGTCCTCCTCTGCCTATACCCATGAGCCAGTGTCACTACTGTATCATTATATAGCGCTGGGTGTTATTATACTGATGCAGATACCACTGATCCTATAACCAGCCCTTGTCTGCCTATACGCATGTGCCAGTGTAACTACTGTGTCATTATATACTGTAGGGCTGTCAAAAATAATCGTTTTGACGATGCATCGCGATGCGGCATAAAACGATTCTGCATCGATGCGCTGAGGCGCGAGAATCGATTCACGTTACCCACGTGACCCCGCCTCCAGGACAAGTAACAGAAAGTGCGCAAAAGTGCGCAGTACAGCGTTTTGACGTCACTGACGTCACGTCACCCAATAAAGCAACATAGGCGCTCCATGGGCGGTCTCTGGAAGTGCCGAAGTTACGCAGTAGGAGCAGGACTGTTGCCTGAGAGATTGATGATGGTGATGACGATTCCGACTCCGAGTATACACGGCGGTATACACTTACACGGCGGGCTCATTTTTATTTTGTGGGAGACAGAGACAGAGGAGGAGACCTATGGTGAGAAACTAATAACTTTAAAAGCTTATTTATTTACCAAAACGTTGTACATTTTGCCAATGCCATTGCCATGCCATAATTTGAATTGCCTATGCCATTGCCTACTTGCCTAGTAATTACTAATTAGCTTAATGAAAGAGCACAATAAGGGGTACACAACAACAATAAGGGGTACAATTAAATTATTAATTATCAAATCAATATTATTTACTTAACGCTACTACTACTGACTGACTGAGGCTCAGGCTGCTGCATTATTGAATATTGCCTATATAAAATTTATTATAAATAATAAATAGTATACTATTGTCTATTACTCTCTAATCTATCTATGTTTTTCACATGGATGCCGGTCTGTGGCCCCTCTACAATACTACAATCAATAATCTTGTAGATGTTTTTCACATGGATGCCTTGCCTGGTCTGAAGTGCAAATATTTTAAATGATATATACTTATATTATATATATATAATAATAGTATACTATTTATTTAATATAATAAATTTTATATATGCAATTTAATATGCAATGCAAATGCATGTGGTGAGTGCTCTCTTAAAAGATGCCACATGCCAATCCGAAGAACCCATTCCCTGTTTTATAAGTTATTTAACAAGGCTAAAAGCTGCATTTTTAAACATACTAAACTAAAGGCCATAAAACCCAATTTTTGATTCAAGAAAGTGCATGCAATTTGAAACAACTTTCCCTATTATATCATTTGCTTATCCTTTCTTGAAATGCATCGCCTCCTCCTTGTGTCGTGCACTAATGTGTGTTGCGCATTGCTATTTCATCAACAAATGATATCTGAGAAGTATTAAGCAAATTAAATAATAGAAGTTAGTTATGTTGTTTATTTAAAATTGTATTCTCTATCTGAATCATGAAAGTAAATGTTTGGGTTTCATTGCACCTTTAAGTGTGTAATATATTACAGTAACTTACAGTGTCAGTGAGTGATGTCCCCTGAAATGCAATTCGTTTTAAAAATTATGTTGGCAAAATGTATGGCAAGTAGTTGAAGTTACTAGTACTTGTTGATTTTACATTTGCGGCTTGACATTTTGACAACTTGAACTTAGTGTTTTTTTGGTTTTTTTTTAACACTGACAGAGTTCGACGTTGACAACAACATCATCCGTCACATATGTACATGTCATGCTAAAATGACAGAGGGAGACAAAAAAGATAGAGAGATAAAAAATGCACCTAGCATTTTAAAAGCAAGCATCTGGGCACATTTTGGATTTTATGAACATACTGGAAAGCACGAATTGGACAAGATTTGTAAAGCCTGTCACACAAAAATTAAATACCTAGGGAATACTACTAACTTGAGAAATCACGTTAGACGTTTTCACTCTGAGATGCTAACCCCTGCCGCTGCCGCCAGTGCCACTGCCAAGGAAATAACAAGACTAGCTGAAGCTCATCAGCCAAGAATTGATGCAATGCTGTCAACTTTGCCGCCCAACTCTGAAAAAGGGAAGAGAATAACCAAAGCTGTGGCAACTTTCATAGAGAAGGACCTACGGCCTTACTCTGTTGTGGAAAACCTTGAGTTTCGCAACCTGTTGAAGACGCTAGAGCCACGTTATAAGATCCCGTCACGCAATCACTTAACAGAAAACGTTATACCTGCACTCTACCACGAAACAAAAGCTCAGGTAATTGCATCAATGAGCCAAGCCAGTCGAGTCGCATTAACGTGTGATTCATGGACTTCAGTCACGACGGAGTCTTATGTAACAGTAACTGCACATTACGTTAGCAAGGACTGGAAGATCTTGTCGCATGTGCTGCAAACGAGAGCAGTTTATGAGTCTCACACGGGTTCTCATCTGGCGGAGCTACTGTCTCGTGTCGTGGAAGAATGGCAGCTGTCCGATAAATCTGTAGTGCTTGTGACCGACAATGTGTCGAACATGATTGTTGCTGCTCAAGTTGGAAAATTCCCTCATGTAAAATGCTTCGCCCATACACTGAATCTCGCATCCCAGCGGGCGCTGAAAGTGGCCACACTCTCCAGGCTTTTAGGCAGAGTGCTACGAATATCAACATTTTTTCACCGCAGCACTACAGCAAACCACTGTCTGAAAGAAAAACAGAAATGTCTTGGCCTGAAGAATAATAAGCTGATAACTGATGTGACAACAAGGTGGAACAGCTCATATGACATGGTCGAGAGGTTCCTAGAACAGCAACCTGCAATCTGTGCCACATTGTTGTCTCCAGAAGTCAGAAAAAGTGAGTCAGATCTCTGCACTCTCAACGAAACAGATGTATCAAATGCAGAGGATGCTGTGAGTGCATTAAAGCCAATGAAAGATGCAACCACACTGATGTCAGAAGAGCGCAATCCAACTGTTTCTCTCATTGCCCCTCTAAATGCACAACTGCTCCAGAACATGACAGACACCATGGGAGACACACCCATGATCCATGAGATCAAGAATGCCATCAAAACAGATCTCCTGAAGAGGTACAGCAGTGAGGCAGAGAAGAAGATACTTTATACAGCCTCTGCCCTGGATCCTCGTTTTAAGGGACTGCCTTTTATTCTCACAGAGGAGGAGAGATTGGAGATATACAGAGGAGTGACTGAGGAGGCTGCATCCTTGGAGGTAATTTTAATTGCATCATGTTTCTTGAAAAATGTATAAATTGAAAACAAACATAAAACATACCATCCATAACAAAATAGGCTTAGCTAGCTAGCAGTAGCTTGCTTCTTAGTAGCTAGTTTAATGAGTACAAGGGTTATTATATAAGTCAGTTCGAAAACGCCACAGTCAGTCAACTTTCCTCCTCCTCCGTCCACTCCAGAGTCCTAATAGATGTGAGCTGTTACTGTCTCTCTGAGCACACACATAGCATTAGCTGGCTGGCTGCTCGAGGTAATAATGAATGCTATTTTTTCTATTCTTTTGTTCAAACACAGATTGAGTGTACTAGTACAGTTACATCTAGGAGGACAAACGTGGATGAAGTGCCACTGCCTGAGGGAAAAGAAACTCTGGAAGAAGAATCACCCATCGAGGAGGATAACCCTTCTCCTCCCAAAAGAAAGTCCACATCGCTGCTCATGACTTTGCTGGGACAGTCTTTCACTGACACTGAAGGTACAATAGAACCCAAGACCCCCTATGCCAAGGCTGAAGAGGAAATAGAGAAATATTGTAAAGCCCCATCTCTGCCTCTCACTGAAGACCCTTTGAACTGGTGGCATGTACATGAGGTCATATTTCCCCTCCTCTCTCATTTGTCAAAGCGATACTTGTGTATCCCAGGTACAAGCGTGTCTGCAGAGCGGGTTTTCTCCACTGCAGGAGATGTGGTAACGGCAAAAAGAAGCACCCTCAAACCAGAGCATGTGGACCAACTAGTGTTCTTACAGAAAAACCTACATATTCCATAATTCTTTCTGAGTAGTGATTCAGGTTTATATTAATATTTAATGTTTTCTGGCACATCCAGAAGAAAGTGCTGTGTGCTCCACTGCCCAGTGCAGACTACTGTTAAGTTATTTTATATTTGTTACTGTTATATAGCTTATAGCTTTTTGAAAAATGAAGCTTAAAACCTTGAGTAAATCTTTGTTGGATCACAAAATATACTAGTACACTACATGACTGACTGTGAGTGAGTGCCAGTTTGAATGTTGTTTGTATGTATCTATCTATGAGTGTGTGTGAGACCGAGAGCCTTTACTGCCTTTGAATGTTTTTGTTTGTATGTGTGTCTGTCTAAGTGTCTATGAGTGTGTGTGAGTGTGACTGTGGCTGACTGGCTGTGGTGCCTTTGAATGTTTTTGTTTGTGTTTGTTCCACTGTGTCTCTAGTGTCTGTCTAGTGACTGTCTAACTGTCTATGAGTGTGCAGAGAGTGAGACTGAAGCCAAACCACTATGTTAGGGGAAGGAAAAGCCTTGAGTAAATCTTTATTGGATCACAAATATACTGTACCCTACAGACAGTACAGCACACACACACACACACAACAGCACAATACAAAAATAAAGCACACACACCTCAGGTGAGTGGCGTGCCACCCTTTCTTCACCATGATTTACTCCTTGATGTCTGTGTGCTTTTTTATGTATTGTTTCTTTGTGTGTGACTGTGACTGCTGTGTACTGTGTTCAGTGACAGACTCAGTCACTGTTCACTGTGTTCAGTTGTGTGTAGTACTGCTTTAACAGTAACTAATAACTAACTAATTATATTTGTGATCCCATAAAGATAATATAATCAATCATCAAGAAGAAACTGTAGTTATAGTAGTTCAGTTCAATGCTACTTGTTTTAAATGTCTCTCTAGTACTACTGTAAGTCTGTAACTGTAAACTAATTGTATATGTCACAATCACATGTGTGTGTTGTGTGCACACTCTGTGCTGTGTGTTGTGTTCCAGATTCACGTGATGTTTGTTTGCCACAAATTGACAGTCATGAAGGCACAGAGGAGTGCACCTGTAATTTTGTACCGTATATAAGGTATTTATGTTTTGTTTTTTGAGGAGGACAATTTTCACACAAATAAGGTATTATGGTGGTAACTTAAGCTTAACCTATCTATTTTGGTTTTAATTTAATGTCTATTATTATATTATTATTACTAAGTAAGTAAAGAAAGACATTAAATTAAAACCAACATAGATAGGTTAGACATTTATTTGTTGTTCATGTTTCTTTACAAGTGTATAGTGTACTTACTTACTATATATAAAATATACATTTAAATATTTTCTTTTATTGAAGATGTACACTGCGAGTGCGAGCACTGCACTTTTTACACTACGTACTCTGTAACTACAGTTTGATGCCATAATATTGTTTCCAAACCAATACAACAATTGCCATTTAGTATTTACTGTTCTATAAACTGTTGTTGTCTGCTGTGTTCAGACTTTGCCACAGGAAGAGAGTCCTTTTTTGAGCTAATAAAATAAAAAAAGAGTTTATTTCAATATTTTGACTGCTTGAATTTTTTTTTCTGAAAAAATTTAAAAAATGGGCAAAAATAGTGCAGTAATCGTGATGCATCGCGATGCATCGTAGAATCAAATCGTATCGAATCGTTACGATGATAATCGTAATCGAATCGTGAGACAGGTGAAGATGCTCAGCTCTAATATACTGATGGGTGTTATTATACTGATGCATATACCACTGACCCTATAACCAGCCCTTGTCTGGCTATACGCATGTGCCAGTGTCACTACTGTGTCATTATATACTGATAGGTGTTATTATACTGATGCAGATACCACTGACCCTATAACCAGCCCTTGTCTGGCTATACGCATGTGCCAGTGTCACTAATGTGTCATTTATATAGTGCTGGGTGTTATTATATTGATGCAGATACCACTGACCCTATAACCAGCCCTTGTCTGGCTATACGCATGTGCCAGTGTCACTACTGTGTCATTATATACTGATGGGTGTTATTATACTGATGCAGATACCACTGACACTATAACAGCCCTTGTCTGGCTATACGCATGTGCCAGTGTCACTACTGTGTCATTATATACTGATGGGTGTTATTATACTGATGCAGATACCACTGACCCTATAATCAGCCCTCCTCTGGCTATACCCATGTGCCAGTGTCACTACTGTGTCATTATATAGCGCTGGGTGTTATTATACTGATGCAGATACCACTGACCCTATAACCAGCCCTTGTCTGGCTATACACATGTGCCAGTGTCACTACTGTGTCTTTGTATAGAGCTGGGTGTTATTATACAGATGCAGATACACATCCAGTATTTCACTCAAGTTTTATTTATTCCATAACTTATCACCCAATATTGCTAGCAGTCTCTTGACAAGCCAACTTTATTCACACTACATATTTTTTTTTTAAATAACTAAGATGTAGACTGTCCCTTTAAATCTGCAAAATACGTTTCCTTCCTAAGATAGTGAGAGTCCACGGTTTCATTCCTTACTGTTGGGAAATACAACACCTGGCCACCAGGAGGAGGCAAAGATACCCCAGCCAAAGGCTTAAATATCCATCCCACTTCCTCATTTCCCCAGTGATTTTTCACGTTAGGAGGTGGCAGAGAAGGGTCAGAAGATTTGGAGAGTCCTGAAAAAGGGTATCTGCCCTTCGAAATAGGACTCGAGTTTTAAGTAGTCATGTCAACCTCACAGTGAGAGTATTGATAAAAGCTAGAGTCTGGAGATGCAGGGAAAGTTTTTCTGCAAAACCATCCAGGGTTAATATCCTCTGAAGAGGGTTTATTGAACAGTTGGGATTAATTTATCAGTGTATTAATTATTTACATGCTGCTTTGTGTGATTTCTTTCCTGGGCTGATAGACTGTGTGTTTTTGACTGGAACAGGTTTCACTTTTAAGTTTCACTTTCGTTTTTGAAAGTGTTGCACACCTCCTATACCTTGCTGTACTTGTAATAACAGGGGAAGTACTGTCTTGCACTCCATGTGACCAGATGTGGTCTATGTTCATTTCCTCCATTCCAGCTGAGACTTGAACCTGAGGAGAGCGTTTCCTCTGTTAACTGTCTGGGTCTAGGAGTTGGTCTAGGAGCTGGTGAGTGCCCCAGCCATTGGGAGTATAAAGGTGCAGTTTTCTATAATAAAAAACGTTTTTATTTGTGTCCTTCTATGGGTATAACCTGAGCTATGGAGGACTCTGACATGTTAGAAGGTACTCCTTCTGTACTAAATCATACCTGTTTATATTGTGAGGAGGCCGTGGTTTTCCTGCCCACTTAATTATATTCCACATACCTTAACATCGTTATAAAGTCTAAGAAGGGAGACAAGCCTGCTAAGGCTCTTAGCACCTCTGAGCTGTCTACCTCTCAGGACTCGGTGTCCCGTGAGATTACTACCCTTGCTACATTATCCACACCACATGCAGTTCCCCGTAGCACATCTAATCCTCCATCCAGAATGGGCCTTCTTTCTGCAGACTTTGCTGTGCAGTTACAAACGGCACTGTCTGCGGCCCTCAGTGCATTACCTTGCTCTAACAAACGCAAGAGAAAGGTTAATCATAGTTCTCCTGACTCAGAGTCATCTTAATATTTTTTCAGATTTAGCTATTATGTCCCAGTTATCCGATAATGAGTTAACCTCTGGAGCTTCAGAGGGTGAACTTTCTAGGTCGGAGTCCTTAGCGTCTAAGCCTCTTGCTGTGGAGGAACCGTCCTTTCTATTTAAAATTGAGCCCTTGCGTTTTTTAGGAGGTTTTGTCTACGTTAGAGGTTCCAGAGGCCACGCTGCCTGAAGGACCTATGATACCTAAATGAGATGGAGTTTATGAAGACAAGAAAGTTCCTTTGACTTTTCCAGTGCCGGTTAAGATGGCAAACATTATTAAGAACAAATGGGAAAAAATTGGTTCTTTCTTTTCCCCTTGTCTACTTTTAAAAAGTTGTTCCCGGTCCCGGACTCTCAACTGGATTTGTGGGGCTCCATTCCTAAGGTGGATGGTGCTATCTCTACACTTGCTAAATGTACTACTATACCTCTTGAGAATAGTTCTTCGTTCAGAGAGCCGATGGATAGGAAAATGGAAACCTTTCTGACAAAGATGTTTCAACATACTGGATTTTTGTTTCAACCAGCGGCTGCAGTTGCCACGGTTGCCGGAGCGGCTACCTACTGGTGGGACTCTTTGTTAGTGGAGTCTCCCCTTGATGATATTTAAGACAGAATTAAAGCTCTGAGAACTGCTAATTCTTTTATCTGTGATGCGAACATGCAAATTATTCGCCTAAATGCAAAGGCCTCTGGCTTTGCGGTCCTAACCTTCCGGGTGCTCTGGTTGAAGTCTTGGTCTGCAGATATGACTTCTAAGTCCAGACTCCTTTCTCTTGCCTTCAAGGGAAAGATTTTATTTGGTCCAGGCCTGGACTCCATTATTTCTACGGTTAGGGGAGGCAAGGGTAACTTTCCACCGCAAGATAAAAAGAACAAGACTAAGGGATGACAATCTTCTAATTTTCGTTCCTTTCGTTGTGACAAATCCCAATGACACCAATTCTCCTCCAAGCCCAAGCAACCCAAGAGTACTTGGAAGCCGGCTCAGTCCTGGAATAAATCCAAGCAGAATAAGGAACCTGCCGAAAACAAATCGGCATGAAGGGGCGGCCCCTGATCCAGGATCATATCATGTAGGGGGCAGACTGTCTCTTTTTTCAAATGCCTGGTTCAAGGACATACAGGATCCGTGGGTCCTGGAGGTGGTATCTTAGGGATACAAGACAGACTTCAAATCTCATCCACCAAGGGGCAGATTCCTTCTCTCGAATCTGTCTACCAGACCAGAAAAGAGGGATGCCTTTCTAGGGTGCATTCGGGATCTATCCTCCTTAGGAGTTGTTGTCCCGGTGCCTATCGAATAAAGAGGTTTGGGGTTTTATTTAAACCTTTTTGTGGTCCCGAAGAAGAAGGAAACTTTCCGCCCAATTCTTGACCTAAAGTGCTTAAACAAATTTCTCAGTGTCCCTTCCTTCAAGATGGAGACGATAAGGTCCATCCTTCCTTTAATTCAGGAAGGCCAGTTTATGACCACTATAGATCTGAAGGACGCTTACCTTTATGTTCCAATCCACAGGGAACACTTTCAGTTCCTGAGGTTTGCATTCCTGGACCAGCACTTCCAGTTCATTGCCCTTCCATTTGGCCTAGCTACTGCTCCAAGAATCTTTATGAAGGTTCTGGGGGTTCTTCTAGCTGTTGCCAGAACTCAGGGTATTGCAGTAGCCCCATACTTGGATGATATTCTGGTGCAAGCACCATGCTTTCGTCTTGCGGAAGAATTCTCGGAGTCCTTTCTCAGTCTTCTTCGATCACATGGATGGAAGATAAACTTGGAAGAGAGTTCTCTTATCCCAAGTACCAGGGTGGAATTCCTGGGTACTATAATAGACTACATATCCATGAGGATATTTCTAACAGACCAGAGACGTTGCAAGCTAACTTGAGCATGTCTTGCCCTCCGGACCTCCTTGAGTTCCTCTGTGGCTCAGTGTATGGAGGTGATTGCTCTCATGGTGTCCTGCATGGACATCAATCCTTTTGCCAGGTTCCGTCTCAGACCTTTACAACTGTGCATGCTGAGGCAGTGGAACGGCGATCATTCAGATCTGTCTTAACAGATTGTATTTGACAGCCGGACTAGAGAATCGCTCTCTTGGTGGCTCTGTCCAGATCATCTGTCCTGAGTTTTCTTAAGACCATCCTGGGAGATTGTGACTACGGATGCAGGCCTATCCGGATGAGGAGCTGTTTGGGGTGCCAGTAAGGCACAGGGGTTGTGGACCCAGGAGGAGTCCTCCCTCCCGATCAATATTTTGGAACTACAGGAAATTTTCAAGGCCTTGAAGGCTTGGCCTCTTCTGGGTTCGTCCCAGTTTATCAGATTCCAATCAGACAATATTACCTTGGTGGCTTACATCAACCATCAGGGGGGAACGAGAAGTTTCTTGGTGATGAAGGAAGTATATTCTGGTGAGGGTGGAGGCCCACAGCTGTTCACTGTCAGTGATCCACATTCTGGGTATGGACAACTGGGAGGTGGATTTTCTCAGCAGGCAATCCTTCCATCCAGGGGAATGGTCTCTCCATCATGAGGTGTTTGCTGAGATATGCAGCAAGTGGGGGACGCTGGATTTTGATCTCATGGTGTCCTGTCTCAATACCAAGCTACCCAGGTACGGGTCGAGGTCAAGGGATCCCCAAACAGATCTAATAGATGCACTAGCAGTGCCCTGTAGGTTCAAACTCATATATCTTTTTCCTTCATTACCGCTTCTTCCTCGAGTGGTGGCCCGCATCAAGCAGGAGCCGGTATCAGTAATCCTGATTGCTCCATCAGTGCCGCGAAGGACGTGGTTCGCGGATCTAGTGGGGATGTCCTCATCTCCTCCGTGGAAGTTACCTTGTCGCAGAGACTTGCTGATACAAGGTCCATTTGTTTATCAAAATCTAGATTCTCTGAGGCTGACTGCGTGGAGATTGAACGCTTAGTCTTAGCCAAGAGAGGTTTCTCTGAGAGTGTCATTGATTCTCTTATTCAAGCTCGTAAACCAGTTACTCTGCGTATCTACCACAAGGTGTGGAGGACCTACTTATTCTAGTGTGAAGAGCATGGTTTTTCCTGGCAAAGAGTTAAGGTTCAAACACACTCCAAAAAGAGTAGCAGCAAACAATTGTGTTTATTGGGTACAACACAGCATTAACAGCAACGTTTCGGTATTGCTACCTTATTCATGCTAAACATCATACTGAAATGATTCTATTTAAACCCAAACACCACTAAGTGGCGCTGCAGGTTCAACTTCCTATTAACTCTTTACATCAAACTTATTTTATACATCAAAAAACATTAAAAAAATTCTATAATATATTAATTACAATTAAATTACAATCACAGATATTTATAGAATCATATTATTTTCTCAAATACAGATTAATTCATGAAAAAATAAAAAATTAATTCATAAAAAATTATTAAAGAAAGACAGACATATCCAGATCTTTATTTAACCCATTCGGTTCCATAGTGCCTAATTTCCAAATCCAAAAACTTTCTCTCTGTTTAAGGAGAAGTTCTCTATTCCCTAACCTTCTCGGTATTTCTATTTTCTCAATAATTTGAAAGCGCAATTGCCCAATTGAATGGCCCATTTCTACAAAGTGCTGTGCTACTGGCGCTTTAAAATTCTTAATCCGAATAGAGCTTTTATGTTCAATTATCCTATCTTTGATAGTTCTGGTCGTCTCTCCGACGTAGCCACGCCCACAGGGGCATTTAATTAAATAAACCACATAAGTGGTTAAGCAAGTATGAAAGCCATTAATTTTAAACTTTTTTCCAGTAATTGGATGCACAAATGTGGGCCCTTTAATCATGTTGTTACAACAAGAGCATCCCAGACAGGGATAACACCCCTCATTCTTACTTTTAATGAATTTTTGTGTTAACCTAATATTTGTCCCTATATCTGCTCTAACTAATTGTTGTTTCAAATTAAAACTCTGTTTATACGCTGGCATGGGTAAGTTCTTAAATTCTTTAATTTGGGGGTTACATTCAGAGAGTATTGACCAATGTTTTCTCAGGATATATTGGATTTGGTTAGACTGGGAATTAAATTCAGATACAAATATGAGGCGATCCTCTTTATTATTTTCCTTCTGTTTTGTTTTAAGTAAACTTTCTCTAGAAACAGAAAGTGCATGATTAATTTCAGCTTCTAATATATCTGATGGGTATCCTCTTTTAGAAAATCTGTCTGCCATTTCTATCATTCTTTTTCTTAATAAATTTTCATCAGTAATAATTCTGCGGGCTCGTAAGAACTGACTACGGGGAAGTGCCTTCAGGAGGGATCCAGGATGGGCACTATCAAAGTGCAATAAGCTATTCCTGTCTGTTTCTTTTCTAAATAAGTCAACCTTCAGCTCTCTTCCTTCCTTAATAATCCTAGTGTCAAGAAAAGCAATGTTACTCTCACTCCAAGTTAGTTTAAATTTTATGTGGCCAGATGCTCCATTTATATCCTCCACAAATTTAAGTAGGGATCCAACGTCGCCCCACCATATCCCAAAGATATCATCGATATAGCGCCACCAACAGGCGCCATACCGATGAAATCCAGGATTGGAAAAAACAAACTTCTCTTCGAATACATTCATAAAAATGTTAGCGTAATTCGGGGCGACGTTGGACCCCATTGCAGTCCCTTGTATCTGAAGGAAAAATTCATCTCCAAATAAAAAGTAATTACAATAAAGAATCAATTCTAATAGCTGAAGGAGAAAGTGAACCTGGGCTTTAGAATAGTTTTTATCCATATCTAACACCATCTTAACAGCACCCATACCGCTCTCGTGAGTAATTGATGTATATAAACTTTCTACATCTAAACTATATAGGATAAACTTGTCAGATTCAAAAACCAAGGTGTCTATCTTTCTTAAAAAGTCACTTGTGTCTTTCAAAAAAGAATTAGATATTTCAACAAATGGTCTAAGAATTCGATCTAGAAAGATAGACACATTGGTTAAGATAGACTGGTTGCTAGCCACAATTGGGCGGCCTGGGGGTTTAAGTAGATTTTTATGCACTTTTGGAAGTGTATAGAGCACAGGAGTGTTAAGGTTGCCAGGATCTTATCTTTTCTCCAAGATTGGCTGGAGAAGGGTCTTTCTGCTAGTTCCCTGTCGGTTTTATTGCACAAAAGACTGGCTGAGCTTCCAGACGTGCAGTCTTTAGATCTGGGGCTCCTCCTTGGAGCCTAAATCTTGTTCTTTGGGTTTTGCAACAGGTTCCGTTTGAGCCTCTGCATTCCGTTGACATTTAATTGTTATCTTGAAAGGTTCTCTTTTTATTGGCTATTGCCTCTGCATGCAGAGTTTCTGAGATCTCTGCTTTGCAATGTGAGCCCCTTATCTGATTTTTCATGCAGATGAGGCAGTTTTACATACTAAATTAGGTTTTCTTCTTAAGATTGTGTCAGATCGCAACATCAATCAAAAGATTGTGGTTCCTTCCTTGTGTCCTAATCCTTCTTCAGCAAAGGAACGCTTACTTCACAATTTGGATGTGGTTCTGCCTTGAAGTTCTAGCTTCAGGCTACTACAGAGTTTAGACAATCTTCCTCTTTGTTTGTTGTCTATTCGTTGAAGCGTATGGGGCAGAAGGCTTCTTCGACTTCCCTATCTTTTTGGTTAAGGAGTGTCATCTGCTCAGCTTACGAGACAGCGGAACATCGTCCTCCTGAGAGGATAACGGCTCATTCCACTAGAGCAGTGGCTTCCTCTTGGGTCTTTAAGAACAAGGCCTCTATGGATCAGATTTGTAAGGTGGCTACCTTGTCCTCCTTACATACTTTTTAAAATTTTTACAAGTTTGATGTTTTTGTTTCGGCTGAAGCAGCTTTCGGGAGAAAAGTTTTGCAGGCTGTGGTGCCCTCAGAATAGTGTCCGCCTCTTCCTTTTTGTTCCCTCCCGTTATTCATTCAGCGTCCTCTGGAGCTTGGGTATAGTTTTCCCAAAAGTAAGGAATGAAGCCGTGGACTCTCCCTATCTTAGGAAGGAAAACACAATTTATGCTTACCAGATAAATTCCTTTCCTTCCGGATAGGGAGAGTCCATGGCCCCCGCACTTTTTTTCTTGTCTATGGGCAGTCCCCTATTATTTATTTTATCTTCTTGCACCATTTATACCCTAATGTTTCTCCTACTTTTCCTTGTTCCCTTGGCAGAATGACTAGGGTAATGAGGAAGTGGGAGGGATATTTAAGCCTTTGGCTGGAATGTCTTTGCCTCCTCCTGGTGGTCAGATGTTGTATTTCCCAACAGTAAGGAATAGGAATAAGGAAGCCATGGACTCTCCCTATCTGGAATGAAAGGAATTTATCTGATAAGCATAAATTATGTTTTTTTTATATCTGCAGCCCAATGCAACATTAGGCCACAGTTTTCTCATTCTCTGCTGTTAATTTAACTGTTTTAGTTATCTTCTAAAATCATGTACTTTATTTGGAAACGTGTCCTTCTCTCTGTCCCATATAATTGCTGCAATTGTTGATCAAGTGCAGAAACAGCTCTTCATTGTTTGCTACTGTAAACCTATGTGACACAATCATGGCAGCCTGAGTCAAAAACATGCTTAATAATATGCAACACTATATCGTTACAGACTTTTTACAGCTTTAAAAAGAAATGCAATCAGCTATCTTCTGGCACCATTTACACCCTGATATTAGGTGTTTACCTTATAAATTTTATAGGAGCAATAAACATATATACTGTATTAATGACGTATATAATGTTATTAAAACACATATAACTTGTCATGGTCAATCACATATAGAGAAAATATAATACTTGTTGTACACTTATTCTTTAACCCCTTAAAGACCGGACAGTTCAGACTAAGACTTCCCCAAAAGAACAGAGCATTTTTATAAGGTAAATAAAAAAAACAAGGTTGTATTTCTGTTTAAAACTATATATATTTTTTTAGTAGACAACCAAAAATATTGATCTAGGCCCATTTTGATATATTTCATGCCACCATTTCACCGCCAAATGTGATCAAATAAAAAAAAGTTAACTTTTTCACAAACTTTCCGCTAGATTTGGAGTTTTGTCGGTAACGACCCGAAAAACTAACGCCGGCTTTTTTCTGGCCGCACCATAAAAATAACTCTGGTATTGAGAGTCCACATAAAGGCTGCGTTAGGCTCCAAAAAAGGAGCGTAGAGCATTTTTAACGCAGCTTCAACTCTCAATACCAGAGTTGCTTACGGACGCGGCCAGCCTCAAAAACGTGCTCGTGCACGATTCCCCCATAGGAAACAATGGGGCTGTTTGAGCTGAAAAAAAACCTAACACCTGCAAAAAAGCCGCGTTCAGCTCTTAACGCAGCCCCATTGTTTGCTATGGGGAAACACTTCCTACGTCTGCACCTAACACTCTAACATGTACCCCGAGTCTAAACACCCCTAACCTTACACTTATTAACCCCTAATCTGCCGCCCCCGCTATCGCTGACACCTGCATTTTATTTTTAACCCCTAATCTGCCGCTCCGTAAACCGCTGCTACTTACATTATCCCTATGTACCCCTAATCTGCTGCCCCTAACACCGCCGACCCCTATATTATATTTATTAACCCCTAATCTGCCCCCCACAACATCGCAGCCAGCTACCTACAATAATTAACCCCTAATCTGCCAACCGCAAAGCGCCGCCACCTACGTTATCCTTATGTACCCCTAATCTGCTGCCCCTAACACCGCCGACCCCTGTATTATATTTATTAACCCTTAATCTGCCCCCCACAACGTCGCCTCCACCTGCCTACACTTATTAACCCCTAATTTGCCGACCGGAGCTCACCGCTATTCTAATAAATGTATTAACCCCTAAAGCTAAGTCTAACCCTAACACTAACACCCCCCTAAGTTAAATATAATTTACATCTAACGAAATTAATTAACTCTTATTAAATAAATTATTCCTATTTAAAGATAAATACTTACCTGTAAAATAAATCCTAATATAGATACAATATAAATTATAATTATATTATAGCTATTTTAGGATTAATATTTATTTTACAGGTAACTTTGTATTTATTTTAACCAGGTACAATAGCTATTAAATAGTTAAGAACTATTTAATAGCTAAAATAGTTAAAATAATTACAAAATTACCTGTAAAATAAATACTAACCTAAGTTACAATTAAACCTAACACTACACTATCAATAAATTAATTAAATAAACTACCTACAATTACCTACAATTAACCTAACACTACACTATCAATAAATTAATTAAATACAATTCCTACAAATAAATACAATTAAATAAACTAGCTAAAGTACAAAAAATAAAAAAGAACTAAGTTACAAAAAATAAAAAAATATTTACAAACATAAGAAAAATATTACAACAATTTTAAACTAATTACACCTACTCTAAGCCCCCTAATAAAACAACAAAGCCCCCCAAAATAAAAAATGCCCTACCCTATTCTAAATTACTAAAGTTAAAAGCTCTTTTACCTTACCAGCCCTGAACAGGGCCCTTTGCGGGGCATGCCCCAAGAAGTTCAGCTCTTTTGCCTGTAAAAAAAAACATACAATACCCCCCCCAACATTACAACCCACCACCCACATACCCCTAATCTAACCCAAACCCCCCTTAAATAAACCTAACACTAAGCCCCTGAAGATCATCCTACCTTGTCTTCACCTCACCGGGTATCACCGATCCGTCCTGGCTCCGATATCTTCATCCAACCCAAGCGGGGGCTAGACATCCACTGAAGAAGTCCAGAAGAGGGTCCAAAGTCTTCATCCTATCCGGGAAGAAGAGGCGATCCGGACTGGCAACCATCTTGATCCAAGCGGCATCTTCTATCTTCATCCGATGACGACCGGCTCCATCCTGAAGACCTCCACCGCGGACCCATCTTCTTCCGGCGACGTCCACCTGAAGAATGACGGTTCCTTTAAGGGACGTCATCCAAGATGGCGTCCCTCGAATTCCGATTGGCTGATAGGATTCTATCAGCCAATCGGAATTAAGGTAGGAATATTCTGATTGGCTGATGGAATCGGCCAATCAGAATCAAGTTCAATCCGATTGGCTGATCCAATCAGCCAATCAGATTGAGCTCGCATTCTATTGGCTGTTCCGATCAGCCAATAGAATGCGAGCTCAATCTGATTGGCTGATTGGATCAGCCAATCGGATTGAACTTGATTCTGATTGGCTGATTCCATCAGCCAATCAGAATATTCCTACCTTAATTCCGATTGGCTGATAGAATCCTATCAGCCAATCGGAATTCGAGGGACGCCATCTTGGATGACGTCCCTTAAAGGAACCGTCATTCTTCAGTTGGACGTCGCCGGAAGAAGATGGGTCCGCGGTGGAGGTCTTCAGGATGGAGCCGGTCGTCATCGGATGAAGATAGAAGATGCCGCTTGGATCAAGATGGTTGCCGGTCCGGATCGCCTCTTCTTCCCGGATAGGATGAAGACTTTGGACCCTCTTCTGGACTTCTTCAGTGGATGTCTAGCCCCCGCTTGGGTTGGATGAAGATATCGGAGCCAGGACCGATCGGTGATACCCAGTGAGGTGAAGACAAGGTAGGAAGATCTTCAGGGGCTTAGTGTTAGGTTTATTTAAGGGGGGTTTGGGTTAGATTAGGGGTATGTGGGTGGTGGGTTGTAATGTTGGGGGGGGTATTGTATGTTTTTTTTTACAGGCAAAAGAGCTGAACTTCTTGGGGCATGCCCCGCAAAGGGCCCTGTTCAGGGCTGGTAAGGTAAAAGAGCTTTTAACTTTAGTAATTTAGAATAGGGTAGGGCATTTTTTATTTTGGGGGGCTTTGTTGTTTAATTAGGGGGCTTAGAGTAGGTGTAATTAGTTTAAAATTGTTGTAATATTTTTCTTATGTTTGTAAATATTTTTTTATTTTTTGTAACTTAGTTCTTTTTTATTTTTTGTACTTTAGCTAGTTTTTAGTATTTAATTGTATTTATTTGTAGGAATTGTATTTAATTAATTTATTGATAGTGTAGTGTTAGGTTTAATTGTAACTTAGGTTAGTATTTATTTTACAGGTAATTTTGTAATTATTTTAACTATTTTAGCTATTAAATAGTTCTTAACTATTTAATAGCTATTGTACCTGGTTAAAATAAATACAAAGTTACCTGTAAAATAAATATTAATCCTAAAATAGCTATAATATAATTATAATTTATATTGTAGCTATATTAGGATTTATTTTACAGGTAAGTATTTATCTTTAAATAGGAATAATTTATTTAATAAGAGTTAATTAATTTCGTTAGATGTAAATTATATTTAATTTAGGGGGGTGTTAGTGTTAGGGTTAGACTTAGCTTTAGGGGTTAATACATTTATTAGAGTAGCGGTGAGCTCCAGTCGGCAGATTAGGGGTTAATAATTGAAGTTAGGTGTCGGCGATGTTAGGGAGGGCAGATTAGGGGTTAATACTATTTATTATAGGGTTAGTGAGGCGGATTAGGGGTTAATAACTTTATTATAGTAGCGCTCAGGTCCGCTCGGCAGATTAGGGGTTAATAAGTGTAGGCAGGTGGAGGCGACATTGAGGGGGGCAGATTAGGGGTTAATAAATATAATATAGGGGTCGGCGGTGTTAGGGGCAGCAGATTAGGGGTACATAAGTATAACGTAGGTGGCGGCGCTTTGCGGTCGGCAGATTAGGGGTTAATTATTGTAGGCAGGTGGCGGCGACGTTGTGGGGGGCAGATTAGGGGTTAATAAATATAATACAGGGGTCAGCGGTGTTAAGGGGAGCAGATTAGGGGTACATAAGGATAACGTAGGTGGCGGTCGGCAGATTAGGGCTTAAAAAAATGTATTCAAGTGTCGGCGATGTGGGGGGACTTCGGTTTAGGGGTACATAGGTAGTTTATGGGTGTTAGTGTACTTTAGAGTACAGTAGTTAAGAGCTTTAGAAACCGGCGTTAGCCCAGAAAGCTCTTAACTACTGACTTTTTTCCTGCGGCTGGAGTTTTGTCGTTAGATGTCTAACGCTCACTTCAGAAACTACTCTAAATACCGGAGTTAGAAAGATCCCATTGAAAAGATAGGATACGCAATTGACGTAAGGGGATCTGCGGTATGGAAAAGTCGCGGCTGAAAAGTGAGCGTTAGACCCTATTTTGAGTGACTCCAAATACCGGCGGTAGCCTAAAACCAGCGTTAGGAGCCTCTATTGCTGGTTTTCACGGCTACCGCCAAACTCCAAATCTAGGTCTTTGTGTTTCTCACTAAAATTATTTACATACTGCTTGTGCAATCATGGCACAAATAATTGTTAAAGCTTCTCTGGGATCCCCTTTGTTCAGAGAAAGCAGGCATATGTGGCGCTTTTTGGTAATTAGAAGGTCGCTAATTGCAGCTGCACACCACACTTTTATTATTCCCAGCAGTGAAGGGGTTAACTAGGTAGCTTGTAAGGTTAATTTTAGCTTTAGTGTAGAGGTTAGCCTTCCACGTAATACTTCCCACCCCCTGATCCCTCCCTGATCCCTCTCAAACAGCGCTCTTACCTCCCCCACCCCCCAATGCTCACCCCCATCTTAAGTACTGACAGACAGTCTGCCAGTATGCAGTTTTATACCTTTTTTCTTCTACAAGATACGACGAGTCCACGGATTTCATCCTTACTTGTGGGATATTAATCTCCTGCTAACAGGATGTGGCAAAGAGCACCACAGCAGAGCTGTATATATAGCTCCTCCCTTCCCTCCACCCCCAGTCATTCTCTTTGCCTGTGTTTGTACAAGGAAGAGGTAAAGTGAGGTGTTAGTGTTAGTTTCTTCAATCAAGAAGTTTTTTTATTTTTAAATGGTACCGGTGAGTACTGTTTCCCTCAGGGGGATATGGAAGAAGATTTCTGCCCTGAGGTTAATGATCTTAGCAGCTGTAACTAAGATCCACGTTGGTTCCCACAGATCTGAAGGTAATAAAGGAGACATCTTTAGTGTGGAGAACGGTTTATGCTACAAGCAGCATTGAGGTATGTGCAACCCTTTATTTCTGAGGAGACTTGGTATGTCAGAACTGGCTGACATTTATTTCCCTGTTAGGGAAGGGGTAAGCAGTAGACCTGTTACCAAAGGGGGATGTTACTGAAACCTATGCCTTATTTTATTCAGTTGACATTTTTGGGCCAAATTTTTTTTTATAATGACAGAGTGCTGAGTGCTCATTATAAAAGACACTGGGAGATATGTTTAGCGGTTTTGGTGTTTGGGTAAACATTTTGACCGTAGTGTAAGTTACTAGGGGTAAAGATTCCACATGGCTTATATTGGTAACCGCTCCTCCATGCGGTTGTTCAGGCCTACTCGGTCATCGGTCCTGATGGGCGGGGCTTATTTTCGCGCTCAGACGCGCTCTGTATTCTGGCTGGGAAGCAGCAGGCATTAGCTCCGGTGGAGCCTTAACAGAGTTTTTCCTCTCCGGATTGTTGTCGAGTCATCTCGAAGTACCCTGGGGGCAGGTAGGCGCCACAGCAGAGAGTATTTTTGCTGACTTTAACATAATTGTGGCTATAAATACATTTTAGAGTTAATCCCCCCCCTTACTCTTGGGGTGCAATAATTTTTGGAGCCTTTATTTAGGATTAAGTTAATTTTGAAAGTAAATTAATGGTTTAAAGCAGTTTTGAAAAAATTGCACGCTTTTTTATTCTTTAAAGGCGTAGGACACGTTTTCAAAAAGTTATTTAAAGCATTTAATAAAGTGTTTAAACGACTATTGGTGGTCATTACTAGTTCGTTCAACATGTCTGACATTGAGGAATCTCATTGTTCTATGTGTTTAGATGCCATTGTGGAACCCCCTCTTACATTGTGTACCTCTTGTACTGAAAGGGCCTTACATTGTTAAGAGCATATTTTCAGTAAAAATTGTGTGTCTAAGGATGATTCTGAGTCTGAAGAGAATCAGGATATGCCATCCAATTCTCCCCAAGTGTCACAACCTTTAACACCCACACAAGCGACGCAAAGTACTTCTAGTGCGTATAATTCTTTTACTCTGCAGGAGATGGCTGCAGTTATGTCAACTACCCTTACACAGGTATTATCTAAATTACCAGTTTTACAGGGTAAACGCAGTAGGTCAGGTATTAATGTGAATACTGAATCCTCTGATGCTTTATTGGCTATTTCCTATGTACCCTCACAGTGCTCTGAGTTGGGGGTCATGGAATTGCTGTCTGAGGGAGAACTTTCAGATTCAGGAAATGTGTTACCTCAGACAGATTCGGACGCAATGTCCTTTAAATTTAAGCTTGAACACCTCCGCCTGTTACTTCGGGAGGTTTTAGCGACTCTGGATGATTGTGATACTATTGTGATACCACCAGAGAAATTGTGTAAGATGGACAAATATCTAGAGGTGCCTACTTACACTGATGTTTTTCCAGTTCCTAAAAGAATTTCGGAATTGTTAAAAAGGAATGGGATAGACCAGGTATACCGTTCTCTCCCCCTCCTAATTTTAAGAAAATGTTTCCTATATCAGACGCCATTCGGGACTCTTGGCAAACGGTCCCTAAGGTGGAAGGAGCTATTTCTACCCTGGCTAAGCGTACAACTATACCTATTGAGGACAGTTGTGCTTTCAAAGACCCTATGGATAAAAAGTTAGAGGGTCTTCTAAATAAATTATTTATTCATGAGGTTTCCTTTTACAACCTACGACTTGCATTGTTCCAGTAACTACTGCAGCAGCTTTTTGGTTTGAGGCTCTAGAAGAGTCTCTGAAGGTTGAGACTCCTTTAGATGACATCGTAGATAGAATTATCTAGCTAGCTAATTCTTTTATTACTGATGCCGCTTTTCAAATTGCTAAATTAGTGGCGAAAAATGCAGGATTTGCCATTTTAGCGCATAGAGCGTTATGGCTCAAATCTTGGTCTGCTGATGTGTCATCAAAATCTAAGCTTTTAGCTATTCCTTTTAAAGGTAAGACCTTTTTCGGGCCTGAATTGAAGGAAATCATTTCTGACATTACTGGAGGTAAAGGTCATGCCCTACCTCAGGATAAGTCTGTTAAGATGAGGGGTAAACAAAATCATTTTCGTTCTTTTCAAAACTTTAAAGGAGGACCCTCTGCTTCCTCTTCCTCCACAAAGCAGGAAGGGAATTTTGCTCAATCCAAGTCAGTCTGGAGACCCAACCAGGCTTGGAATAAAGGTAAACAATCCAAGAAGCCCGCTACTGCTACATAGACAGCATGAAGGGGCGGCCCCCTATCCGGGACCGGATCTAGTAGGGGGCAGACTTTCTTTCTTTGCTCAGGCTTGGGCAAGAGACTTCAGGACCCTTGGGCACTGGAAATCGTGACCCACGGGTATCAACTGGAATTCAAGGATTTTCTCCCAAGAGGGAGATTTCATCTTTCTCGATTATCTGCAGACCAGATAAAAAGAGAGGCGTTCTTACGCTGTGTAAAAGACCTCTCTACCATGGGAGTAATTTGCCCCGTTCCAAAACTGGAACAGGGGCAGGGGTTTTACTCAAATCTTTTTGTGGTTCCCGAAAAAGAGGGAACTTTCAGACCCATTTTTGATCTCAAATGTCTAAACAAGTTTCTCAGAGTTCCATCATTCAAGATGGAGACTATACGAACAATCTTACCAATGATCCAGGAGGGTCAATATATGAATACCGTGGATTTGAAGGATGCATACCTTCATATCCCTATTCACAAGGATCATCATCAGTTCCTAAGGTTTGCCTTCCTGGGTGATTGTGACAACGGACGCCAGTCTACTGGGCTGGGGTGCAGTCTGGAATTCCCTGAAGGCTCAGGGTGTTTGGACTCAGGGGGAGTCTCTACTTCCAATCAATATTCTGGAACTGAGGGCAATATTCAATGCGCTTCAGGCGTGGCCTCAGTTGGCTTCGGCCAAATTCATCAGATTCCAGTCGGACAATATCACGACTGTGGCTTATATCAATCATCAGGGGGGAACAAGGAGTTCTTTAGCGATGATAGAAGTATCCAAGATGATCCGATGGGCGGAGGCCCACTCTTGTTATCTATCGGCAATCTACATCCCAGGAGTAGAGAACTGGGAAGCAGATTTTCTAAGTCATCAGAATTTTCATCCGGGGGAGTGGGAACTTCACCCGGAGGTGTTTGCCTCACTAATTCTCCAATGGGGCAGACCGGATTTAGATCTGATGGCATCTCGTCAGAATGCCAAACTTCCAAGATACGGATCCAGGTCGAGGGATCCCCAGGCCGAACTGATAGATGCCTTGGCAGTGCCTTGGTCTTTCAACCTCGCTTATGTGTTTCCACCGTTTCCTCTCCTGCCATGTGTGATCGCTCAAATCAACAGGAGAGAGCTTCAGTAATCTTGATAGCACCTGCGTGGCCACGCAGGACTTGGTATGCGGATCTGGTGGACATGTCATCTCTGCCACCGTGGAAACTTCCTTTGAGACAGGACCTGCTCATTCAAAGCCCTTTCCTGCATCCAAATCTACATTCTCTGCAGCTGACTGCTTGGAGATTGAACGCTTGATCTTATCTAAGTGGGGATTCTCTGATTCGGTCATCAATACTTTGATACAGGCTCGAAAGAAAAATCTATCATAAGATATGGCGGAAATATCTTTATTGGTGTGAATCCAAGAGTTACTCATGGAGTAAAATTAGGATTACCAGGATTCTGTTTTTTCTCCAAGAAGGATTGCAGAAAGGATTATCATCAAGTTCCTTAAAGGGACAAATTTCTGCTTTGTCTATTTTGCTTCACAAACATTTGGCAGATGTGCCAGATGTTCAGTCTTTTTGTCAGGCTCTAACTAGAATTAAGCCTGTATGTAGACCAATTACCCCTCCCTGGAGTTTGAATTTAGTTCTTCAAGTTCTTCAAGGGGTTCCGTTTGAACCCATGCATTCCATAGATATTAAATTATTATATTGGAAAGTTCTGTTTCTAGTTGCTATTTCTTCGGCTCGAAGAGTTTCTGAGCTTTCAGCGTTACAATGTGATTCGCCTTATCTTATATTTCATTCTGATAAGGTGGTGTTGCCTACCAAACCTGGATTTCTTTCTAAGGTTGTTTCAAATAAGAATATTAATCAGGAAATTGTTGTTCCTTCCTTGTTTCTTAATCCTTCTTCTAAGAAGGAGCGTCTGTTACATAATTTGGACGTGGTCCGTGCCTTGAAGTTTTACTTGCAGGCAACTAAGGATTTCCGTCAATCATCGTCATTGTTCATTGTTTATTCTGGAAAGCGTAGGGGTCAGAAAGCTACAGCTACCTCTCTTTCTTTTTGGCTGAGGAGTATCATCCGCCTGGCATATGAGACTGCTGGACAGCAGCCTCCTGAAAGAATTACGGCTCATTCTACTAGGGCTGTGGCTTCCACATGGGCCTTTAAAAACGATGCTTCTGTTGAACAGATTTGTAAGGCTGCGACTTGGTCGTCTCTTCATACTTTTTCCAAATTTTACAAATTTGATACTTTTGCTTCTTCTGAGGCTGTTTTTGGGAAAAAAGTTCTTCAAGCAGTGGTGCCTTCCGTTTAGGTCTCTGTCTTATCCCTCCCTTTCATCCGTATCCTGTAGCTTTGGTATTGTATCCCACAAGTAAGGATGAAATCCGTGGACTCGTCGTATCTTGTAGAAGAAAAGGAAATTTATGCTTACCTGATAAATTGATTTCTTCTACGATATGACGAGTCCACGGCCCTCCCTGTCATTTTTTAAGACAGATTATATTTTTTTATTTCAACTTCAGTCACCTCTGCACCTTTTAGCTTCTCCTTTCTCTTCCTAAAACCTTCGGTCGAATGACTGGGGGGTGGAGGGAAGGGAGGAGCTATATATACAGCTCTGCTGTGGTGCTCTTTGCCACTTCCTGTTAGCAGGAGGTTAATATCCCACAAGTAAGGATGAAATCCATGGACTCGTCGTATCGTAGAAGAAATCAATTTATCAGGTAAGCATAAATTTTCTTTTTTTTTACTATTATTATTTTCCTTAGTGTAGGATTACCCTCTTATCTTCCCACCCCCCTGATCCCTCCAAAAAAGCTCTCTAACCATCCCCCTTCTAACTAATTGCCGCCATCTTTGGTACTGGCAGCTGTCTGCCAGTACCCAGTTATCCATTAATTTGTTTATTTGATGATAATAATTAAATTTTTGTCTGTAGTGTAGCTGCCCCCCTCATTACCCTCCCCCTCCTAGATCGCTTTCCTACCCTCTAATCCCCCATCCATTATCAAAATTCCCTCCCCCTCCTTCCCACTCACTGCCGCTGTAAAAAATGTTTTCTCTAGCGTATTGGTCCCACCCGCTCCTGCCCCCTCCAGTGAAGGGCCACCCACCTGCCTCCCTCCTAACCCTCCCACACCACCAACGTTCGTCCCCACCGCTGTACGATGCAGAGAGGGCCACAGAGTGGGACATGCAGAAATAGTGAGATCTCGCTACTTTTATCAAGATCGCGGCAGAGAGAGGTCCAGGACACGAGCTTAAGGGAACGGCGATGGTCGTTAAAGTGTTAAAAATCATGTATTACAACATCCAACATCTTTATCAGGGAGTCGTGAGTGAAATTATCCTTATACTTATTTTATTACACCATTTCAAATTTGGTGGTGCTTTAAAAATAAATAATTATTATTAATAAAATAATAACAATAATAATAATAATAATAATAAAATAGGGGATGCTACATGAATATTAAGATTTCATTGCATTTTCTTGTATTGGCATAAAACATATATTAAGTAGTTTTCTTTTAGATTGGTAACATCAACATATCATTTTATCTTTTACTGGTAAAGTACAGAAGACAAACCATAATCTAAGTCCTACATTTCAGGGTCAGTTTTGTAAGTCTTTAGATTATTACATAATGTCGGCAATGTTTGCTTGTAAGAGCAATACGACTTTGCTTTGACCCTATTATTACTGTTAAGAGAGATAATATGTTAAGTTAATAATCAACAGGCATGTGGTCAAATGTAAAAGCTGCACAAAGAACTGCCACAGCTACACAATATGTAACTAAGTTTAACTACAGTCACTGTGCAAGGAAGTATAAGATCAAGGAAAATGCTGGTGAAGTTCAGTTTGCTTAATTGACAATTAAACAGATGGGATGGGAAAATTGAATTGCTTAAACAAACATGTTGTACAAACAGCATACTAGACATGTGAATTATCATAGCTGATAAATTATTATTTGTATTTGTTCTGTATACGTCTATATAATGCAGGAGAAAAATAACTGTCAGGAGCATTCTGTGTATTAGTTGTTCAAACAAACCTATATTTTATTGTTGGCAAAAAAGGGCAATTTAAATTGTAGCTAGGATAGTTTAAAATATGTGCAATTTATCTTATATTTATATAGTGTACTGATTTATATGTAAAGACATAACCATACAAATATATATTATATCATCATACATGAAAAACAAAAGATAATTACTTTTTATGGGTGTGAAATGTAATTTTGCTTGTTGTTAATTTGCAAAAAGAGCTTTTTCAAAGATTGTGTCCCTTTTCATTCTATTACCTTTTAGTTTAATTTGACCTCTTCTAGAGAAAAACTAAAATATTTTGTTAGAGGATTTTATTTTGTAGACACACTCCCTTCTTTTATTATGTGTTTAAAAACTAAAAAAAAAAAAGTTAAACATGTTAAATTGCACTCCTGTTATATCCTCCGTCTTCTTCAGATGAGGATAAGGCCAGTGATTGGAGAATACGTATTCCTATTCCTGATTGGCTCACATGTTGTATTCTCATGAGTGGTACAGCATTTTATTTTTACATTAGACTAGCCCCTTAAAAGGATAGAAAGTTAAAATTTTAAATGTGAATGACAGCATTTACATTTTAGTTGAAATATTTTTTATTATGAGGTTAAGATTGCAACAAAACATACATCAACGTATGACACATAACTGTTTTTCATACAAAAGGTTTGCATAGTTGTGACAAATCGTTAAGAGAGAAGGAGGAAAACATGAGAGTATTAACTCTGATAGACATCTATCTGCATAGCATTGTAAAGTCTCTTTCCTGAGCCAAAGGGGCCTATCTATCAAAGTGTCAACCGCAAATCCGCCGGAATTCCGCATCGTAGTTGTTGCAAGATTGATTCAACCTAATTATTAAAGCCTCAAGACCAGCAAATGTTGAAATTTGTGACGTAACATACGATTCGCCGGTCTCAATCCGACGCAGATCGATGCTTATGTCATTACAGATGTTCCGAATACACCTTCGGCTCTATTTGACACTTTTTCCCATTTATCAAACTTTTAACAGGTACACTCGTGGCTATTCGGACGCAGCATACCTGGTTCTCAAACTACCACCCTTGAGGCCGTGGATGCAATAGAAATCAATGGGAGTATGAAAGCACCGAAAGCTTATGTTCGATGCTGCAAGAGAATGAAGCTTACCCCATTGATTTCTATGGTAGAAAAAAAGTTATGTTTACACCTAACACCCTAACATAAACCCCAACATTGCCGCCACCTACATAATGCTATTAACCCCTATTCTGATGCTCCCAGACCCCGCCGCAACCTAAATAAACTTATTAACCCCTAAACCTCTGGCCTCCCACATCACCACCACTAACTAAACCTGTTAACCCCTAAACCGTCAGCCCCCCACATTGCCAAAAACTAAATGAAGCTATTAACCCCTAAACCTAACAACCCCTTAACTTTAAATTAAAATTGCAACATCCCTATCTTCAAATAAATTAAAACTTACCTGTAGAATTAAAATAAACTAATTTTAAACTATTAATTAACCTACCCTATTATACTAAAATTACGTTAAACTACCAATTAAATAAAATAAATTACATATTAAAAAAACCTAACCCTACTAAAATTATTTAAATCTACAATTAAACATTATTACAAAGTCCTAAAGTACAAAACAAAAACACTAAATTACGAAAAATAACAAATCAAATTATCAAAAATAAAAAAAATTACACCTACTCTAATAGCCCTATCAAAATAAAAAAGCACCGCAAAAATAAAAAAAAAACCTAGCCTACAATACACTACCAATGGACCTTAAAAGGGCATTTTGTGAGGCATTGCCCCAAAGATATCAACTCTTTTACCTGTAAAAAAAAAAATACAAACATCCCCAATAGTAAAACTCACCACCCAACCAACCCCCAAATAAAAACCCTAACTCTAAAAAAAAACTAAAAAAGCTACCCTTTGCCCTGAAAAGGGCATTTGTATGGACATTGCCCAGACCCTAATCTAAAAATAAAACCCACCCAAAAAAACCTTAAAAAAACACTAACCCCCGACGATCCACTTACAGTTCTTGAAGTCCCGCTTGAAGTATCCATCCAGCCGGCGAAGTCATCATCCATGCGACAAGAAGTCTTCATCCAGGTGGCCTCTTCAATCTTCATCCAGCCTGCAAAGTCCTCTTCCAGGCGGCAAGAAGGTATCTTCTATCTTCATTCATCCGGCGCGGAGCGGGTCCATCCTGAAGACATCCGGCGCAGAGCATCCTCTTCATATGGTCGCCGCCGTACACTGGAACTTCAATGCAAGGGATGCCATCAAAGATGGAGTCCCTTGCATTCCTATTGGCTGTTCCAATCAGCCAATAGGAATTAGAGCTGCTAAAATCCTATTGGATGTTCCAATCAGCCAATAGAATTTGAGCTCTCATTCTATTGGCTGTTCCAATCAGTTTATTGTAGGCTAGGGTTTTTGTTATTTTGGGGGGGGGGCTTTTTTATTTTGATAGGGCTATTAGATTAGGTGTAAAAAAAATAATATTTTTGATAATCTGGTTTGTTATTTTTCGTAATTTAGTGTTTGTTTGTTTTTGTACTTTAGGACTTTGTAATAATGTTTAATGGTAGATTTAAATAATTTTAGTAGGGTTAGGTTTTTTAATATGCAATTTATTTAATTTAATTGGTAGTTTAATGTAATTTTAGTATAATAGTTAGGGTAGGTTAATTAATAGTTTAAAATTAGTTTATTTTAATTCTACAGGTAAGTTTTAATTTATTTGAAGATAGGGGTGTTGTAATTTTAATTTAAAGTTAAGGGGTTGTTAGGTTTAGGGGTTTATAGCTTAATTTAGTTTTTGGCAATGTGGAGGGCTGACAGTTTGGGGGCCAATAGGTTTAGTTAGTGGTGGTGATGTGGGAGGCCAGAGGTTTAGGGGTTAATAAGTTTATTTAGATTGCGGCAGTGTCGGGGAGCAGCAGAATAGGGGTTAATAACTTTATTTTGGTTGCGGCGGTGGCGGGATAGGGGTTAAACATTTTAGTATAGTGGTGACGTTTAGTAAAATGGTATAAAGTTGGGAAAAACACGAATAGCAGGGTCATCGATGACTGTTAGTTAACAACAGTCCGATGCTCATCGCCCCATACTTGGTGTGCTTGTTTTTGATGGCTTTATTTAAAAATATGGAGAATGTATTAAGATCCGCGAATGCAATATATCCCCCACAGAATCAAATTAAACCATACAGTTGTCGTGCAGTAGTCTCTTTTCTCATCTAAGTCGAAAAGAGAGGCAAACATACTACTGAAGTAACTGGCTTTGGTTTGTGTCAGAGATTGTTCAATAACTAACAAAGCAGCAATTGTACATATAACAGTGTTCTTCTTTATTATTTTTTTTAAATTAATAAACAAATAAACAAATCTGTGGTCTTTTTTGTGGTCACCAGTCCTTAAAGCTTTCTTAGCATAATCAAATCTAACTCGAGAAGGGGGGTTATCCCACTGTAAGCCAATGGATAGGGCTGGGGGTGTATCCACTTCTGTGTGTCAGTGTTAAATCTTTTGAGTATCTATGGGCGTTTCTCACATCCCCTCCAAGGGCCTTCCATAAGTGTCTCCCTGCATAATCCAGTAAAACCAGATCTTGAGAAAGTGCTCAGTAGTTCTTTGGATCGAGGAGGCTAATTCTGACATGGTATATATTATTTATTTTATCTAGCACTTCATGCCATGATGGGTCCCCCATCTTTAAGCATCTGGTTATTCTTCCAATTGCGACACATATTTTAAACTTTTATATCCATTAAAACTCTCGAACATAAGGTACAACTAATATAAAATAAACAAAAAGGAAAGAGCAATAACAAACCAAATAAGTCACTGTGTTCGCAACATCCCCCCACCTCCTCTTGTTTTAGCTTGTGTATACCTCAATCCTTGTAAGATGTCATATAGAGTACAGTCCCCTGATCTCTCCAATCTGTGAGATTTAGTCAATGTCACTATTTCGGCCCTCCAGCATCCAATAGAACCAGATCTTACTTAAGGAGTCCACTGTGTTCTGTAAGTGAGCTGCGGACTCATACATCGCATAGGTGTTATTTATTTTAGTCAAAATCTCAGACCACTCCGGAACCCTTGTCTTCCAATACTTGGCTATGGAAGTCCTGACAATGGTATATATTATCCTAAAAAATGTGTTGATATGTGTATTGTAGTCGCTGTTTCTAGTATTCAATAAAGCTTGTGGGGACGAAACTGTAATTTGGTCTCCTATTAGTCTGGAGAAAAAGTCTGACGTCTTTGTCCAAGTTTCCTTGACTTTGGGACATTCCCACCACATATGTACTGTATGTACATTCCTCTAGTCTGGCACCCTCTATAGCAATTGCCTGAACCTCCTTTAGTAGAATGTGCTGTCCTCACAGGGGTCAGGTACCATCTGAATACCGATTTGATACAGTTTTCCCTTAAATCAGCACTCAGTAACCCTCTACCAGATTCGTATACAAGCGAATTCCACTCATCTATTGAAATCTCTATCGCTAAATCTGTTTCCCATCTACTAACAATGAGTGGGTGGTTTGTTCTTAGCTTTTGCTGATTCAATAGCAAGGTACATGTGCGAAATTGCATGTTTGGTTCTGTTCAATGTGCTACAATACCTTTCCAATGTCGTGGTCTGTCCCCCACTTCCATGTTGTATATATGCACAAATGGCTGACCATTACCTGGAACAATATATTTTAATGGTCGTATTCTAGTGTAATCTGAAATCAATTTGTCTGTGTCTTATTCCACTGCCGAATCGAAAGCAAGAGTGCTCGTGGTTTATACACTCTGTCAGCCTCTAAGATAGCGCCCTACCATAGAATGTCCCCCCATGGAGGCTTCTAATTTGGGCCATACTGCATCGCAGTTCCTCCTTCCCAGAAAAGAATTTTGAGCCAGTCTGGAAGCCTGGTAATAGTCCCAAAGATTTGGGACCCCAACTCCCCCTAGTTGCCTATGGCGCGTAAGAGCTTGGTATGATATTCTTGCGTGATTTGTTACCCCTTAAAAATCTGAGTAATGTAGATTGTAAGGCTTCTAGGTCCCGCTTATTTACCTTAATCGGCAACACTCTAAAGAGATATAGTAGCCTAGGTAGCAAGTTAATTTTTATAGAGGAGAGTCTATCATACCAGGAAAAGTTGCCATTTAGAGATTTCCTTTTTCATGGTTTTAAATAGAGCAAGATAGTTAGCCTGATAAAGTTTGTCATAGTCAGATGTCAACTTCACCCCCAAATACTGGATACTGGTCCTTTGCCCATCTGAAGTCAAAGTTAGTTTCAATAAGCTTAATAGTATGTCTTGGGATGTCAATTGGGAGAGCTTCACATTTGTCTATATTAATCTTATATCCTGAGATAATTGAAAATTTGTTTATAATATCATATACAATAGGCAGGGAAATCAAAGGCCTGGTCAGGATCAGTAGAACATCATCCGCGAACAGAGTTATTTTGTAGGATGTCCCAGAATTATTTTGTAGGATGTCCCTCCCACATCTAAACCCCTAACATCTACCTCCTTACGGATGGATTCGGCAAGTGGTTCTATGCATATTGCAAAGAGCAAGGGTGACAGTGGGCACCCTTGTCTTGTACCATTTAGTATGTCGAACGCATGTGACTGGTGACCCATCGCTCTAACATGAGCCGTGGGGGAAGCATATAATGTTTTAATTGCGGAGACAAAAGGTCCACTAAATCCCATATTGCCCAAAACAGTCAACATATATCCCCAATCTATCCTGTCATATGCCTTCTCCGCATCCAGTGAGAGAGGCAGAGAAGGCACTCTATGAGCTTTGAGATACTCCAACACTGACACCATTCTCCTTACATTATCTGGGGCTTCCCTGTCTTTAATGAAACCCACTTGATCGGGGTGTATAATATCTGGTAAAATCTGCTTTAATCTATTGGCCAGAATTTTCGTCACTATTTTGAATCCTGATTTTTGAGGGAAATCGGTCTGTAGCTTGAGTATTGCTTTGGGTTCTTCCCTGGTTTTGGGATTACTACAATTTTCGCTCTAAGTAAATCTTTGGGTAAGGGATTACCTTATAAAATATGGTTTGTGAATTGGGTGAGATGTGGAATCAGGGTACCCGCAAATAACTTGTAGTATTCGCTGGGTAGACCATCCAGTCCTGGTGTTTTCCCTGGTTTGAGGTATTTAATGGCTTGGGCGACTTTGTTAAAAGGTAATTTTGGCATTCAGTTGTTCATTATTTATTTCTGAAATTTTCCTCAAGCCTGCCTTAGTGAGAAAGTCATTAAGTAGATCTTGTGTAGAGGGATTGTGGACTACTTTTTTGCCATCGTATAATGTGCTGTAGTAGAATGCAAAAGTGTCAACTATCTCTTGGGGTGAGATGTTGCCTTACCATCACTTCTGTGTAATGTGGGGATGGTCGCAGCCAAGTAGTTGTCCATAATAGTTTTAGCTAAATATTTGTCCGGTTTATTGGCGTACAGGAAGTAATTTGTTTTCATTCTATGGGCATTTTTTAAAGATTGATCATTAAGAATCGTGTTAAGCTGTAGTCTTTTTTGGTGTAGTTGTTTTAAGGTAGTTACAGCTAAGGTTAATCTGTGTTGTTTTTCTAGAATCTCAATGTCCTTATTAAGACTAGCAACAATGGAGTTATTTTTCTTTTTTAATGTGGATTTCTCTTTGATTAGTATGCCCCTGAGAACCATTTGGACAGAAATTGGACTCTCCGTAGTACCTAAATTTATATTCCAGTATTCCCCCATAGCCTGTATCGTGTTTGTTTTATTTGTGGGTCTCGAAGGCAAGACGGATCATAGGTCCATGTCTGAGTTCTATTGGTGTCCCTAACGCTTTTGAGAAAAATCTGTATGATAGAATGGTCTGACCATGTACAAATGTGAATGTTAGCAGATATCAGTAGTGGGCGTAGAATCTGACTAATTAGAATATAGTCAATCTTAGAGTAGCTGTTGTGGGCTGCTGAGAAATATGTTGTATCAGTTGTAACCCCATACAGAGATTTCCATGTGTCAGTGAGTGTATGTGGGGAAAGCGAGTTTAAGATCTTATTGGCCGTTGTTCTCATCCTAGCCTGCTTTTTGGTGAGATGTATATTTGGTGTGTATTAAAGTGCCTGGAGGTCAATGTTAAAGTCTCCGGCCAGTATGATCCTCATTTGCGGCCAACCTGTAAGTAGATGTGAAATATCACAGAAGAATACATTGTGCTTTTCATTCGGGGCATTTGACCCTGAACTAACAAGTATCTACCTTCCTTATCCGAGATTGTTTTGGTGTGCATAAAGTGCAGTGAGGAATGGAGTAGTATTGACACCCCTCTTTTCTTCGAACCAGCAGTGGAATGGAAGTTTTGTTGGAACTCTCTGGACCAATACTTGGGGATATGTGGTCTAGTGAGATGGGTTTCCTGCAAGAAGATTACGTTCGCGTGTAGGTTTCTATAATGATTTAGCACTGTGCGCCTTTTAGTGTCTGTGTTCAGACCTCTCACATTATGTGAGATTAGATTAAGTGTTCAAAGAGCTATATCTATGTGTAATATTCCTGTGGAGAGTCAATGTTCAATTTCAACAGACAGTGTTGATGTCGGGGCCTAGTGTAATCATGGATTACTACCACAATAATCTGCAGCTTAGCTTTGTAACTGGGATGTGTTTTTTCTGATGGAATGATCAGTAATGTGGTGGACTGGACATTGCCCCCACAGCGACAATTGCATACATAGTAAAAAATAAATATAAAACATAACATGTATATAAGTTGAACAGCAACAAGAATTTGGACATCTAGATGTCCATACATATGAATGGATTGAATGCAGGTAAGTGTAGTATAGCTAATCTAAACATGTCAAAGCTCCTTAACGACATACTAGCATTAAAGATATAAACAATGTGGAATCTATAATAAGGTCAAACACAGGCCGCCAGTGGGCTTCACATTTTGCAATGAAACATTCACAACATTACCCAAAAGTTCAGTTCAAGTCTTGAATTGTTTCTTTTTCGTTACCCTAGTCCACCTAGATTTTTGAGCGAGGGCCTGTGGATCTTTGGGTCCAGGTTGATGCAGGGAAGGAGAATTTTGTTGCATCTCTGGCTCCTCAATATTCAAGTACTTGCAGATCTCTGGAATATCTTGTTCCAATTTGAGAGAAATCAATTTGCTGTCATGAGAGATGTGTAGGGCAAAGGGGTAACCCCATCTGTATAGAATTTTGTGTTTTTTCAAGAGAGAGGTAAGAGGACGCAGGACGTATCTACGCTGGAGTGTGCATATGCATAAATCTTGGTAAAATTGGATAACGTTTCCCTGAAATTTGAAGGTTGGGTGTTGTCTAGAAGCTGACATAATAGTTTCCCTATCTGGGAATCTTAGTATCTTGATAATAACATCTAACATGGGAGGCTTTCCTTTGGCTTGGGCTTCAAGGCCCTATGGGCCCTTTCCATCAAAAAATCTGTATCTCCCTCATCCCCAGTGATAGCTCTGAAAAGCTGTGCCAGGTAAGAGGACAACGCAGAGGCCTCTACACTCTCCGGGATACCCTTGACTCTGATGTTGTTACTCCTGTTTCTATTTTCAAGATCCTCCATCTTGTCTTGGAGATCTTGAAGTTGTTGCTGCTGATTTGAGATGGAGTCAGTTGCTGTATTGATATCCTCCACCAATGCCTCTTGGTTATTCTCCACTGCCTCAACCTTGTCTCCCAATTCAGATATGTCTTTCTTGATCTCTGCCAGGCTAGTTGTGACTGAGGAATGGAGGTTATTAATTTTATTAGCCTTTCAAAGCTGGCGGCCATATCATCTTTGGACACTAATGTCTGTAGATCAGCTTTCGTTACAGCAGTTAGGTTTCCTAAAGCATCTTGAGAGTTACTAGATAAAACAGAGTCTTCACCATTTGTATACTCTAATGTTATGACAAGCCCTTTAGCTGGCTTTTAGGAAAGTATCCATAGCTGTGGATTTGAAAGTCTTATCAGATTTAATGTTCTTTCTAGCCGCCATGTCTGTATTATATGACTTCCAGACCCTAAGAAAGCAGCGGATCAGCAGAAGAGCCGTAGAGGGTAATCAAAATGGCAAGTCTTTTTTGCAAGACAGACTAAAGTTGTAGATATATGTTGTATCCTTCACCTCAGGGAAAGTTTGTTCTCCAAGCCACACTGTGACTTTATATATATGTTATGTTATAGAATTATAGTTTGTGAGAGGCTTTAGATGTCAATTGCGGAGTCTTTCTCCTCTGCCTCTGTATTGTTGCTCGGTCACAGATGACCTGCCCTTCCTCCAAAGTCGATTGCCACATTCGATAGTCCACCAGCCTATGAGCTCTTTTCTCTGTCCTCCACTGCACAGTTTCTCCTCTACATCCGTATGTGACCTTGGATGGGAAAAGTGACTGTAAGTTGGGAGCCACTCCCGGAGTTGCGTGGACTCGCAGCTGATTAGGCCTCTGCTATCCGGGAGGTATCTGCTTCAATCAGCGGTGTGTTAGCAGGTTAATATGGCATGTTTCGTCAATTATATATCAGGCATTGCACGGAGTTCCCAAGTTAAGCTGCCATCTCAGAGCTTGGCCAGGCTCCGCCCGAGAACATTCATTTTAATGGCTGATAAACATCGATATCATGAGAATTTGCAGGTTTACCAGATCTCTTACAATCGCTCTATATATTGGTACATACACTCACCGGCCACTTTATTATGTACACCTTGCTCTTCCCGGGTTGGACCCCCTTTTGCCTTCAGAAATGCCTTAATTCTTCGTGGCATAGATTCAACAAGGTGTTGGAAACATTCCTCAGAGATTTTGTTACATATTGACATGATAGCATTACGCAGTTGTTGCAGATTTGTCGGCTGCACATCCATGATGCAAATCTCCCGTTCCACCTCATCCCTAAGGTGCTTTATTGGATTGAGATCTGGTGACTGTTGAGGCTATTGGAGTACAGTGAACTCATTGTCATGTTCAAGAAACCAGTTTGAGATGATTTGAGCTTTGTGACATGGTGCATTATCCTGCTGGAAGTAGCCATCAGAAAATGGGTAAATACAAAGAAACCGATGGCACTACTATGACAGTTATAGAGAACCTACTATTTCTGTATGAATTCCAATCTTGGAGTGGAATAATATTCTACACTTAAGGATTATAATATATTATAGGTGTTGGTGCTGTGTACTGGGAATAATTTCCCAAAAGCAGTACAAGACTGCAAAGAAATGTACAACTTCAAGCACTCAAATTCCCTAATAAAGGTAATTGAACATTAAAGAACAACTTATGGCAAGATTAAGAAGGGACAAGGACACAATAAAAAAATAACTTTTAATTAGGCTACTTAAAAATAAATGGTAGTGAATTAAAACCTCAAGGAACGGTTCCTAAACCTTAAGAGTGTTGTATGAACAATGTGCTGGGAAAAGTACAGGCAATAATTCACTCCTGTCGCAAAATACTAAAGCAGGATAGATGGGATGATAGTTTAGCATATTGTGTGTGTTTTGCAATTTGATAAAGTGCTGTTTCTGATAAGGGTTAATCAATCTGAATGTCATTTGTATATGGACTTGATGGGTTAACTGGGCATATTTACTCACTGATGTTTTTAAATTTTAATATTTTTAAAGTAGTTTTATTTCTTTATTTAGTTCAATAATTGATTGAGAAAACTTCATTTTTCGATGTGGCAAGATTTTCATCTAAATCAAAAACACTGCAGGGAATCAACTTTCATAAAAATAACTTCAATTTATCTCATCTTTCTCATCTTTTAAAACAGGATTTATCAGTTGTCAAACTGTATATCGTTAAATTGCTAAGGGATGAGGTTAAAAATATTGACAAATGTTCCAAACCTCACTGTACAGAACAAGGTTTATCTTTGCCAAATTTATTTTTAAGAAGAAAACAACGGGAGGTTCTAGACAGTGCAAATTATGATCAGGCGGATTGATGTCTGCAACCTCAGAGGCAGTGGATGAGTTAAGGAGTAGCGGTCTTGTGCAATGCCGCCCCCTGTAGATTTGGCCGTTAGCAGGCGGTGTCAATCAACCTGATCGTATTTCATCAGGCGGTTTGATGTCCACAGCCTCAGAGACAGCGGACGAGTTTAGGAGCAGCGGTCTGAAGACCGCTGCTTCTTACCTCCTGTTTCTGGCGAGCCTGAAGGCTAGTGCGGAAACAGGTGCATTAGGCACCATTTGGGGCATAGTAAATCGGCCCCATAGCTCTGTTTATGACACTGTTCATTTGTACTGTATATAAAATTATACAATTCTAGCCAAATATATAAAACAATATGCTTTTTTGATTCATAAGGTTCTTGTAACTAGATCTTATGAAAGAAAGGATATTGTTTTATATATGTGGCTGGACTTATTTAATTTTATGAGTAAGGAGTTGGCCAATCCTGTCTGTTCTGCCCTGTATTCATATGAAATATTGACTGTTCATTTGTTAAACACCCAGTTGAACACTGTGGGCTAGATTACAAGTGACATGCCAACGTTAGCATGCATGGAATTGAAATATCGCACCCACACTTACTTACACATTACATATTACAAGATGAAAGTAAATGTGACCAAACAAGCGCAAACTAAATTTGCGCTCGTCTGGTTAGCGTGACTACTTAGTACTTATTTATAATTAGGGCTAAAACTAAAATTGCAGTAAACACAACAAAAAATACATTAAAATAAAGTTTTACACTCATATATACAAAAAAAACAATAAAACCATTCAAATAATTATTTTAAAAAAATTATTAAAAGGGTTAACCCCTTCATGACCAGACCACTTTTCCATTTGTTGACCGTCTGGGACCAGGGCTATTTTTACATTTCTGCAGTGTTTGTGTTTAGCTGAAATTTTCCTCTTACCACACATATTATATACCGTTTTTTTCGCCATTAAATGGACTTTCTAAAGATTATTTTCATCATATCTTATAGTTTACTATAATTTTTTTTATAACATATGATGAAAAAAATGGAAAATAACTCACTTTTTCTAACTTTGACACCCAAAATCTCTTACACATTTACAACCACCAAAAAACACCCATGCAAAATAGTTTCTAAATTTTGCCCTGAGTAAATACCCAATGTTTACATGTTATTTGCTTTTTTTGAACGTTATAGGGCAATAAATACAAGTAGCACTTTGCTGTTTCCAAACTATTTTTTTTTTTCAAAATTAGCGATAGTTACATTGGAACACTGATATCTGTCAGGAATCCCTGAATATCCCTTGACATGTATATATTTTTTTTAGTACCCAAAGTATTGATCTAGGTCCATTTTGCTATATTTCATGCCACCATTTCAAATGCGATAAAAAAAAAAAATAGTTCACTTTTTCACAAACTTTAGGTTTCACACTGAAATTATTTACAAACAGCTTGTGCAATTATGGCACAAATGGTTGTAAATGCTTCTCTGGGATCTCCTTTGTTCAGAAATAGCAGACATATATGGCTTTGGCGTTGTTTTTTGGTAATTAGAAGGCCGCTAAATGCCGCTGCGCACCACATGTGTATTATGCCCAGCAGTGAATGGGTTAATTAGGGAGCTTGAAGGGAGCTTGTAGGGTTAATTTTAGCTTTTGTGTAGTGTAGTAGACAATCCAAAGTATTGATCTAGGCCCATTTTGGTATATTTCATGCCACCATTTCACCACCAAATGCCATCAAATAAAAAAAATGTTCACTTTTTTACAAACTTTAGGTTTCACACTGAAACTATTTACAAACAGCTTGTATAATCATGCCACAAATGGTTGTAAATGCTTCTCTGGGATCTCCTTTGTTCAGAAATAGCAGACATATATGGCTTTAGCATTGTTTTTTGGTAATTAGAAGGCTGCTAAATGTTTATATATGTACATTTATCTTGTAATTTGATCTAGAGATCAATTTTTGTTCCAAGAAGCTAGGACAATCCTGAGCTGAGATATTGTATTGATAGGTAATCGCTCAATAAAAATTAGGAAACTTAAAAATGGTCAAGCGACCTATGTTGGACCACTTGAGATGGATTTACCCCTGTGAACACCAGTGCAAAAGATCTTGGTCACCAACAAAAACAGGAAGGCAAACTGTTAAATCCTGATCACAAATGTGGGATTGCTGATAAAAATCCATTTTAATAAATTGAGTAATTTAGAATTATGATATGTGAGTATATGTCATGCCGCGCCGCTCTAGCTGTTGCTAGGGGCGCGGCGTCTCCTTCCCTGCTCGTTGCCAGGGGCTGTGTCAGGTCCGGATCTATCACTGCCCAAGTATAGGTGTTACTTTGTGTGCTCCTGGGTGTGATAGATCGTTTCTACTTATTGCCTTAATGTGTTTGAACCCTGCCTGTCTGACTACTCTGCCTGTTATATCCCTGAATTTCTGGATTGATATACTGCTGCTGAACTCTGCCTGTCTGACTACTCTGCCTGTTTAACCCCTAAATTGCTGGACTGATATACAGCTGCTGAACCCTGCCTGTCTGACTACTCTGCCTGTCTAAGCCCTAATTTGCTGGATTGATATACTGCTGCTGAACCCTGCCTGTCTGACTACTCTGCTTATTAACCCCTGTTATTCTGGATTGCCTCTTTGTTGCCAAACCCTACCTTCGTGACCATTCTAGTGGTGTGCCCTTGGACTGCTCTACTGTTGTCAAATCCTGCCTGCCTGACCATTCTAGTGTTGTGCCCTTGGACTGCTTTGCTGTTGCCAAACCCTGTCTGCCTGACCATTCTAGTGACTTGTCCTTGGACTGCTCTGCCAATGCCGCTGGGGACTGTCCTGCCTGTGGTGAGTGCTGCCTTACTCATCTTAATATCTTTCTCTGCTCTGGGATATTCCCTATCATTCGGCTTGACGCCAGGATAACAAGACTAGGGATGGGCGAATGTGTAAATTTCCGAATTAGAATGTTAGAACGAATGTTATTACCGAAATTCAATTTATAAATCCGAATGTTGATAAGAACGAATATTCTTAAAAACTCTATAATAGAATGCTATTTACCGTTTTCGAATGTCACTTTCAAATTTGAATGTTTATAATTATATTGAATGTCCACATTCGAAATTTTGAATTTAACATTCTATTTAACAAATACTATTCAGAAGTTCAATAGTTCATGTGGTAGGGAGGGAATCTAGTAAATTGATACATAATAGATACAAATATATCATTTTGAATGTTTCTATATAGAATATTGCATAATTTGAATATTACATTTAAAGAAGGCATTAGAAATACTATTACAAACATATAAATTAGAATTTCTCGAATTCGAATATTGCATAATTCGAATATCACATTTAAAGAAAGCATTAGAAATACTATTACAAATATAAATTAGAATTTATCGAAACAAATATTTTCGAATGTAATCGTAAAATTCTAAACCGAACATTCAAAAATCGAATGTTAGAATGTTATGTAAACATTCAAAATTTGATTTGAACGAACGCATGTGTTAAAATCCGTTTCATTTTTCGAATGTTGCGAAACATTCGCCCATCCCTAAACAAGACTACTGGCCGAGTTCGGTCTGATAGAGGAGTATCCCACGAGCATTAAGTATCTTACTTTATTATCACACTTTCTCTCCGGGGAGGGTTGGTGATTAGAGTGGGGTTTGCTATAATAGGGGTCATTAGGGGCACATACATATTAAAACCTCTATATAAGCTCAATACTATAGTACATATAATATATGTTCCTGACCAATCACTGCTGAAAAAAACACTTGCTATGAGAATCTATGGCTTTTTGCAGTTCTCTCAATGTGGTATAAAACCTAAGATTTAGTGATAAAGTTTTTTGATTAAGAAGAGCTTTGATTTGGCAAAGGGATGATGGTTCAAGTGACAACTTTTACAGTTAAAAATGTCCTTAAATTTATGTGACAAAATGTGTTAATAGTCCAGGAAACCTTCCCCCCAGTCAAATTCTATTTCTATTTTTATTCTCTTTTTCCTCTTTTCTCTTCTTTTCTTTTTGAGCTCACTATTATAAGTTTACACGTTGAGAGCCTGCAATCAACATAACAAAAATTAAATAGAAATTAAATAAAATTTAAATAAAAATTAAAAGTAAAATTAATTAATATTGATTAAATATAACATTTGATCAGTGAAATTAAATTTTACATGTTTGAGCGATGTTTTTTTAGCAGGCACGTCTGTACATATACATTTTTCAGCAGCCATTACTATCATTGTAGTGTGTATTATTGTATTGTGTTTCATTATTATCAGTCTCTGTTGCACATAAGCTTTTAACATTGATAATCTGTTTGTTTACAACATGCATTTTCTGTTACATGCATTTTTCCAGGGGTTAAATTTTAAGAGGGTGTTCTCTCAACCGTAATTAACTGATTGTTCTGTACACCAATCAACCAATCAGCAATACCTTTAGGGTATATACATGCTTAGCAGAGTATAATGTACAGGTCACAGATGAAGGCGTGAGCCGAAACGCGTCTGACCACTTAGTCTACATGTAGTTTTTATGTCCTATTATTTTACTTTCTATTTTGCTCACAATAAAGGTGCATTGGATTTCAAATTTCGCTTGAGACCCGCTTTCTTTGTATACACTCATCTATTCTGGTCTGGGGATTGCCAGCAGCGGTTAGCCGAGTGAAAATTGGAGTTTGGTCTCTTATTGGATATTTTTCTTATTGGACGTCCTGTTGCTTCATGCCCTAATCTAAAGGTTACTTAAAAAATAAGGATCAACGAATATAACACTATTAATAACTTTTA
>NC_069503.1:604185739-604223239 GCF_027579735.1 Bombina bombina | reverse complement strand
TAAAACATTGGTTGCAATTTTTACTTATTATTAATAATACATATACATACTTTGATAGTTTTTGTAGCTATTTTTCAGGCTGGGGGACACTGATACTATTGTAGGAATAAATGTGGGCATGCTATGTATTGACTGGTGTGAAAGTTGCATTACTGTTCACTTCACGTGCACTCTAAAAACTTTACTACATAGTCCCTTGTCTACGTTAAATAGAAAAAGAGGGTGCAGGTGCTGGAGATTATATAAACTAAATGATTATTTTGCAGAAACAAGGAATACATCAGTTTTATATTGACAACGTTCTATAATGGAGAATGGACTGCAAGTGATGTATTACATCTATTGTGCTCTTGGCTGCTTCTTCTTGATATCAGGAATACAAGGCATAATATATAGAGGCAAATTATTTTTCAATTGCCTTATTAAAGGGATATTAAAGTCAAAATAAACTTTTTATGATTCAGATAGAACTAAACTGGAACTTTGTTTAAACTCTCATGCTCTATTTTCAACTGACTTAGTTCACTTAGTATTCTTTTCTGAATATCATTCCTAAGTAAGTTCAGCAGTGAATGTGTTCTGAGCTCTAAATGGCAGTGGTGTTTGTAACAATTTTTTTTACAATGTTGTACATTGTTGAGCACTAGAGTGCAGCAGTTTATACAAATAAAAAGACCACTGCCACATAGTGCTCGACACGCACATGCTCCAGAGCCTACCTAGGTATGCACTTCTACAAAGAATACAAAGAGAACAAAATAGCAGCGATCATTCAAGTAAATTGGAAGTTGTTTAAAATTGTATACTCTATGTGAATCCACACAGAGAGAAGCACACTCACAGGAACGAACAACCAGCTCAATACTATTGTCAGCCTTTTCTATGGTGATTTACCACCTGGGTGCAGATTCTTTTTAGCCCAGTAATGCGTTTCACAGAGTAGAACTTTCCTGTAATATATCAGTCTGATCCCGCCTATTACGGTCATTCCAGTGCGGAAATACCAGGCCATTCCTCTCTGAACAAGCAACACGGCAACCCCAGACATTTTTTTTTCGGCCTTCATGTGAATCCAGACAATTTAAATTTTGACTTCCATATCCCTTTAATTCATGATTCAGATAGAACATACAATTTTAAACATATTTCCAATTTACTAATATTATTTTATATTTGCTTAGTTCTTTTGGTTTCCGTTGTTGAAAAGCATACCTAGGTAGACGCGGGAGCTAGCTGCTGATTGGTGGCTGCAAATATATGCCCTTTGTCATTGGCTTACCTCCTTAGCTCCTAGTAGTGCATTGTTGCGCCTTGAACAAAGGATACCAAGAGAATAAAGCAAAATTTATAATAAATGTAAATTGGAACGCTTTTTAAAAATGTATGCTCTGTATCATGAAATAAAATTTTTAGGTTTCATGTTCCTTTAATGAATTTAAACACAAATCAAGACTGACATCCTTTTTAAATACTTAGAATAACAGGGTAAAACGTTTGCTTGTGTGATAAATTAACACAATTTCTCTGAATTGCATTATTTGATGTAGCTAAAGGTGTTCAAAGATTAGCCCCTATCTTTACCAACTATAAATAGTCCTATACTGTTTATTTCTAGGAAAAAGGATTTTGAAGCTTTCGGGAGGAGCCTGCAAGGACTTCTATTTTTATACAACATTCCAGGAAATAGGTATTGATTTGAGATTTCTACTTTTTAAAAAAAAGTTGTTGCATTAGTATAACTAGGTTATTTATGTTCTGTTCCATTTCTTCTTTTCCAGTGAAATGAAAGCTAATGTCTATCTTGCACTGCGAGCCCTAGAGACAGATCTGAATGGAATAGCCAATCTGTGCAGGTACTGTACTATATTGATTTATCTGTAATGCATATAGAAGGCATTGCTTAAAGGGGCATTAAACACTAAATACATGCTAGATATAATGATGCATTCAAAGAAAAGATTAGTCCATGACTAACATGTAGATGTATTTTTTTAAAGTTTCATTAGTTGTTTAAAAAGTGACAAAGTAAGTGTAAAGTTTTAGTGTCTATAAAACACTGGGAGCTGCCATGTTGTAACTTGTGTTACCTTCTCTGCTGTGGCCAATTAGGGACATTTATACATAGGTCACTAGAGTGTACAGCCAATGGCTGAGTGGAATATATCAGTGTTCTGCACTTCCATTTCTAACAGGAACTGAAAAGCTCACAATTTTAGAATGGAATTACAGGCAAAGAGGACAAAATAAATAATGAAAGTATATTGCAGAGTTGTTTTATTATATACAATTTATCATTATATATTACCATCTCAAAGTGTTCAATGTCCCTTTAAGTTTCTTAAGATTAACAGAATCACTCCATTTTATATTATGATTGTAATATTTAATTGTATAAAGTTTAACACTTGGTTCTAGATGCAGCTTCATTTAGTACATTTTGGGGAAAAAAAACTTGGAACAGAAAGGTATGGCTCGCGGAAGGGAACAGTGGGTAATAGGGATTCTTAATAGGATAAGGTAGAACAAGTTATTTTGAGAGATAAAGACAAAGTTTAAAGTGATGGTAAACTCTCCCCTTTTTAAAATCAGATCTGGAATGTAAGCGCTATTTTAGATGGAATTATATTCATCATGTGCAATGAAAATGCGCTATAACTTGGTTATTAATATAGATATGAAATTCAAATACCCCACGTTACACCACCAACTTCAAAAGTCAATTTTCCTGTCAGCTAAATAATTGAATTACTCTCCAATCAATGCTCTAGCTACAACAAAAGTGCCAGATGGGGAGAGCGCTGATTGGACAACAATTCAATCTGTTAGCTCACAGAAAATTTTACTTTTGAAGTGGGCGGAGGAGCATGCAGTATTTGAATTTCATATCTATATTAAAAAGCATGTTATAATGCATCTTCATTACAGCTTATGAATTAAACTCCATCTAAAATAGCGCTTACATTCCAGATCTGATTTTAAAAAGGGGAGAGTTTACCATCACTTTAAGGACCAATATATACCTCACAATATTTCAAAATTCAAGAGGGAAAGCCCCCCGCAAAAATTTGAAATGTGGCGGGCAGGAGCAGAGACGGGGCTTAAAAAACCCCTCATAAGACCAAAGGTATTTAAATAAAATTCTAAACAAAGTCATATATTTTAATAATCTAAGGGAGCAAATCAAACACAAGCTCAAACCACTGGTATAGCTAATGTGAGTATGCACAAATCAAACAGACAAAGTCCAAGCACCAATGGAATATCGTGTTAAAAAGTCTGAGTAACCTGTGATAGGTGAATATAAACCTGGATCTTTTTAGCACTGTTTTCGTGAGTCTTAATAATATACTTTAAATCCAATACTGTGGTATGGTTTCAGAATGGATTATTACTTTTCATTTAAATGGATAAACTTTAGGTTTTATCTTACCCACTCTCATTCATATGTCACTGCTGCAGTTTGGTGTCACGCCAGTGTGTAAATGTGTGTCGGTCCACGGGAGCGTACAAATAAACAAATCAGCAAACGGACCTTTTTCGGTCCCGCTCCCTCCTCGATCACTCCAATACCGGCTCCCAAACTCAGCTTTTACCTCGGAGTGAGGTGATGTGCGGTTTAGCGATCCGTCTCTTAGTAAGTGCCGGTCCACAGGAGCTGATGACCTCACTTTGTCCTGCTCCCTCCTCGATCACCTCTTTGACGGCTCCTCTCACTCTCCCTTAGAAATCCGTTACTGAAACAGTTGCAGTGCCTTCCAGGAAATCACCTTTGTTTTCAACACAGGATCTGGCTCTCGAATCTCTCCGTGTCTGTGCTCTCTCTGTGGCCTCAATAGTATGCAGTTCAAACAGCGATCAAATGATCAATTGAGGAGCACCAGACCAAATTCTTTATATAAAACTTAACCTTTATTAGGCCCACCGGCTCAAGTTTAAAACTTAACAGTTCTTCACAAAGTACAAATGATTCAGTATTTCTCCTGCTTACGCGTTTTGGCGATAGCCGTACTCATAGCTTGAGAAATTTACAAACACAGATTACCTTTAAAATCCCCATCAAAATCCAATTGGTTGTAAAAACTTTACTGACTTCTATCTGATTGGCTCTTTAGCCATGACTCATTCACCTCTCTAATCCGCATGAACAGGTGTGGTGTTAACTCTTGACTTCCTAGAAGTTCCCTTACATATACAATTTGTTATATATTCAATGCATAATATCATTTTAATACAATGTGTCTTTTTTAAAATTTACAATTGTATCATTGTTTTTTCGTTTTACTTATGCAATTACCGCAGTGCTTAATAGAGCTTTTGATATAATTTTTCTAGGTTTGATCTTTGCAACTATAAATTGTAAGTGATCTATCCATTAAATATTAAATTCTGCAATGTCATCTTTGTGACCGTTTGTATCAATAATGTTGTATTAATACGTTAATCTCTTATTCTTCTTTACAAAGTTTTAGATAAGTAACGGAGCTCTTGCCCATATATTTATGCTATGTTGCACTGTCTCACGACATTTTGTGTTTACTTCTATTGCATAGTCATTATCATGTATAAGTACATAGATAGCAGTTTATATCTCTTCTTTACTATAGTCTATATCACATCTCGGTATTAGCCTCCACTTTGTTGTCACTTGAACTTTCAAATTAATGTACTCATAAAGTGAGACTCACTTTCTCTGTCCGTCAGTTTCTTGTGAATAATTTTTGGATTCACTTCACTTAAAATTGGGTCTGAAACTCATGATCTGAAATGAACACTTTTAATTATTTATTTCCTCACAAGAACCTCAAGTTACAGGCTCTATTTAGGAATTCAAGTTACTTTTGTGATTACATCGTTTTTTCTCTATCGTTTGTTAAAAAGAGAAAATTAAAATTAAAAATTAGAAATAAATGTTCATAATTATAGCGATGCTTACGCCTCTATTTAAACTATGACCTGCTGGGATCGGTCTATTTCTAATCTTATTTTTGCCAAAAATTAATAAGATCATATTCGCTATTAAGACCATGTGGTATCCTAGTTTTTAACTTATGAATCCAAAACACTTCTCTTAGTGCCAGATAATTCTCTGTACCTGAATTGCCCTTATGTGGTACAGACAAAGACACAGACCCTAATTATGCAAACGATACTTATTTGAATATGGAAAAAGAGGTTTTAAACTTTGAAGAGGCCTGTGATTTGACTGTTCTTGAGGAGTTACAAGCAGAAAGTGGGCATATTTCAGATGACACATCACTCACAATATCAGTACCCAAATTGAAGAATCCATCTCTGTTCTACCCAATACAAAGTAGAGGCCACTTACTAGAGAAATTCCAAAATAGAATAGAGTCTGATCTGAACAATCTAGCCTATACAGTTAAGAGCAAACGTTTGAATATGAGCAAAGAACACACACTAGCAATTGAAAAACTCAGTAAAAACCACGATATAGTTTTGAGAAATGCCGATAAAGGCGGTTCAATAGTAGTATTAGACAGAACGAAATTTATACAGGAGGCACATAGACAATTAGATGATACTAACCAATTTGTACAACTATTGGGGGATCCCACAAATAAATATAAAAATGAACTTTCACACTTAGTAGATAATGGGTTTGAATATGGATACTTTGATTTAAATACCAAAGAATATCTTTTAGTAGACCAACCTACTGTGCCAAGTTTCAATCTATTACCTAAAATACATAAGGGCATAGATAATATGACTGGGAGACCAATCACCAGTGGGATAGGATCTTTAAATGAACACCTATCAGAATGGTTAGATGGGATATTACAACCAATAGTATCTAAATTAAATAGCCATCTAAGAGACACTAAACAGTTGTTGACTGAATTGAAAGACATCAAATGGGACAAAAAATATAGTTGGCTAACAATTGATGTACAAGCTTTGTATTCTTCGATACCACATAGTATGGGTTTGAGAGCAATTGAATTTTTCATAAACAGATCAGCCAATCATGATCCAGATTTCTGCAAATATATTGTTGAAGTAACTAAGTATCTGTTAACACACAATTATTTTTCATTTGAGGGGGTCTTTTACCTCCAGAGATGTGGGACAACTAAGGGGGCTAAATTTGCCCCCTCTTGTGCCAACCTCTTCATGGGTTGGTGGGAGCTGTCCCACATCTATGGATGTCAGGACCCCCTCAAGGATAAGATAATATATTATAAACGATACATAGATGATCTAATTTGTATCTGGAATGGTGAAGCAGACAGTGCATATAGTTTTGTATCCTTACTAAATATCAACAAGATAGGAATACAATTTACCTCTGAATGGGCCAAAAATGAAATACACTTTTTAGATGTACTATTAAGAGGGACAATGGCAGGCAATATAGAAACAGAGGTCTATGTGAAACCAATTGCAGGTAATACATTACTACATGCAAATAGCAACCATCCCAAGAGAGTTTTCAGTTTGGTAGCTAAAGGACAATTCACTAGATTGAAAAGGAATTGCAGCACAGATGAGTTATTTAACAAACATGCAGACATTCTAGCTGACAAATTGAAAGCCAGAGGCTACTCTAACAGCCTAGTTACAAACACTAGGGAAGCAGTATCAAATGCCAAGAGAGAGGACTTATTGAAAGATAAAACTAAAAGTAGAAAGTATTGCAAAGACGAAAGAGTCACATTTGTTACACAGTATAGCAATCAATATGAACAAATCTGCAAGATTATTCAGAAACATATGCCCATGCTGCAAGCAGACGATAAACTTATCAATACAGTCAAACAAGGGTGCAGATTTTCCTTTAAAAGAGGCATGTCTATAGGAAATAAAGTAGCAACAACACGTTTAAAAACTATTGAAGACAACAAAAGCTTGTGGCTTACATTCACAGGTACATATCACTGTAGCAACGCTTGTGAATTTTTTCAGCCAGGAAATCAGTTCAGATGTTCTGTTACAGGACAGACATTTAATCACAGGTTATGCTTAAATTGCAGACAGAGTAATGTAGTGTACCTCCTCACATGCAATTTATGTGACCTGCAATATGTAGGACTCACTACAAGAGAACTACGTGAAAGAATCAGGGAACATGTCTCTAGTATTAAAAAGGGTAAAATGACAACACCACTAGTACAGCATTTTAAAATAAATCACAACTGTAATCCTATCTCATTAAGATGGACAATCATAGAAAAACCACATAAGGGCAATTCAGGTACAGAGAATTATCTGGCACTAAGAGAAGTGTTTTGGATTCATAAGTTAAAAACTAGGATACCACATGGTCTTAATAGCGAATATGATCTTATTAATTTTTGGCAAAAATAAGATTAGAAATAGACCGATCCCAGCAGGTCATAGTTTAAATAGAGGCGTAAGCATCGCTATAATTATGAACATTTATTTCTAATTTTTAATTTTAATTTTCTCTTTTTAACAAACGATAGAGAAAAAACGATGTAATCACAAAAGTAACTTGAATTCCTAAATAGAGCCTGTAACTTGAGGTTCTTGTGAGGAAATAAATAAATAATTAAAAGTGTTCATTTCAGATCATGAGTTTCAGACCCAATTTTAAGTGAAGTGAATCCAAAAATTATTCACAAGAAACTGACGGACAGAGAAAGTGAGTCTCACTTTATGAGTACATTAATTTGAAAGTTCAAGTGACAACAAAGTGGAGGCTAATACCGAGATGTGATATAGACACTAGTAAAGACGAGATATAAACTGCTATCTATGTACTTATACATGATAATGACTATGCAATAGAAGTAAACACAAAATGTCGTGATACAGTGCAACATAGCATAAATATATGGGCAAGAGCTCCGTTACTTATCTAAAACTTTGTAAAGAAGAATAAGAGATTAACGTATTAATACAACATTATTGATACAAACGGTCACAAAGATGACATTGCAGAATTTAATATTTAATGGATAGATCACTTACAATTTATAGTTGCAAATATCAAACCTAGAAAAATTATATCAAAAGCTCTATTAAGCACTGCGGTAATTGCATAAGTAAAACGAAAAAACAATGATACAATTGTAAATTTTAAAAAAGACACATTGTATTAAAATGATATTATGCATTGAATATATAACAAATTGTATATGTAAGGGAACTTCTAGGAAGTCGAGAGTTAACACCACACCTGTTCATGCGGATTAGAGAGGTGAATGAGTCATGGCTAAAGAGCCAATCAGATAGAAGTCAGTAAAGTTTTTACAACCAATTGGATTTTGGTGGGGATTTTAAAGGTAATCTGTGTTTGTAAATTTCTCAAGCTATGAGTACGGCTATCGCCGAAACGCGTAAGCAGGAGAAATACTGAATCATTTGTACTTTGTGAAGAACTGTTAAGTTTTAAACTTGAGCCGGTGGGCCTAATAAAGGTTAAGTTTTATATAAAGAATTTGGTCTGGTGCTCCTCAATTGATCATTTGATCGCTGTTTGAACTGCATAGCTAATGTGAGCTCTGTTTTTAATTAGCCTTTGCAGAGAGAGTGCTAAATATTTTTTATCTTAATTGGACATTTAAAGGGACATTCTACAATAACACTTTTACTGTTTAAAAATATAGATAATCCCTTTATTACCCATTCCCTAGATTTGCATAACCAACACACTTATATAAATACACTTTTTAGCTCTTCGATTACCTTGTATCTAAGCCTCTGCAAACTGCCCCCTTATTTCAGTTCTTTTGACAGACATCCATTTTAGCCAATCAGAGCTGGCTCATTGGAACTCCACAAGCGTGAGCACAGTGTTATCTATATGACATACATGAACTAACACCCTCTAGTGGAGAAAAACTGTCAAAATGCCCTGAGAGAAGAGGCGGCCTTCAAGGGCTTAGAAATTAACATATGAACCTCCTAGATCTAGCTTTCAACTAAGAATACCAAGAGAACACAGTAAAATTGGTGATAAAAGTAAATTGGAAAATTGTTTAAAATTATATTTTCTATCTGAATCATGAAAGTTTATTTTGGACTAGACTGTCCCTTTTATAAAAGATTCTTTAAAACTGCTCTCTGCATTCCCCATTAATATTCTAGATTCTGGCATTTAAAGTCAGCAAAAATGCACAGTAACACACTATATAGCATATCCTTACAAATGCAGATACACACACACTACATAGCATACACTTAGACATGCAGATACACACACACACACTATATAGCATATGCTTACACACATGCAGATACACACACACTACATAGCATACACTTATACAGGCAGATACACACACTACATAGCTTACACTTATACAGGCAGATACACACACATACTACATAGCATAGCATACACTTATACATGTATAGATATAAATACACACACACACACACTACATAACTTACACTTATACATGCAGATACACACACATACTACATAGCATACACTTATACATGTAGATACACACACACACACACACACACACACTACATAGCATACACTTATACATGCAGATACACACGCACTACATAGCATACACTTATACATGCAGATATACATTTATACATACAGATACACACACACACACAAACTACATAGCTTACATTTATATATGCAGACACACACACACACACTACATAGCATACACTTATACATGCAGATACACACACTACATAACATACACTTATACATGCAGATACACATTTATACATACAGATACACACACACAAACTTCATAGCTTACATTTATATATGCAGACACACACACTACATAGCATACACTTATACATGCAGATACACACACACACACACACACACACACACACACACACTTATAGATACAGATAGACACACACACTGCATCATATATGGGTATCTGTAATCCATTGTATGGGGTCCTGGGGTTGGCAAGCACATTAGCTGGCTGTCTGAGGCTGCCACTGGTGTTGGCACTGATCATCTGTATGAAACTGAAGGCATGCTAGTATTATCACCAGGGGTTAGACATCATCACTACCAGAGGTAGGTTAGAGGTCACCATTACCTGAGGTCAGAGGGTATACAGCCTTCTTACTCCTGCTTAACCCATACACTATTCCTTTTCCAAAGGGAATCTAATAGGTATCTAACCCTGGGAGAGAAAAGCCAAATGCCTCTGAGTATGGGCCCAATAGAATTTAAAACAAATGCCTGGGGCCAAAAAAACACTACAATAGCACCTATTATTATAATGAGAAATGTCAGATTGCTTAATTACCCTGCCCACTGATAAAAGAAGTAAATTGGAAAGTTGTTTAAAACTCTATGCTCTATCTGAATCATGAAAGTTTAATTTTGACTTGAGCCCCTTTAATAAAAGAGGGGAAAGGTTGCCTTTATCATTGGAAAGTGGTAAATTAACTTAGTGGACTGAGTGAGCTGATTAATGATTTTTCAGAGTTAAAGGGATATAAAAAAATGTTTTTAGAATATAAAGTGTTTAATAATGGATAGTAAAAAAAAAATAGTGGCAAATGATGTCTACTCCAGCAACAATCCTGGATTGGCTCATCTAAATAAAAAAAAAGTAGTGGTAGGAATTACAATAAGTAAAATGTTAATGTATTTAGACAGTTTTTACACTCGGGTAGTTTTGCAAGATTACAGAAAGGTATTGTCATTACAAGGTGCTTTACATCCCCCTTAGTTTGGAGTTAAAACTGATGTTTAGCAGGTTCAGGCAATGGGTGCCTTTTACATAATTGTCAAAGGGTGGGGTAATATTGGTGTTATTGAATATTGCTGGATTGGAAGCTAAATAACTGAGTTTGCCCTGAGTAGGGCAAATATACAGTAAGTGATGTGGGAGAGAGTTTTGAGATAAAAGTAAATCAGAACAGGTAGTACAGATGTGTAGAGTGCCATAAAAAGCTGGTTAATGAGGTGGGGGCTCAGGGCAGCAACCATGACAGGTTGTGATATTCAGAGCTGGGGTAATGCTGAAGTCTATCTCCTGAATTTATTTGGATTTTAGCAAAGAGTGGTAAAACGTCAAATACAAAGCAAGAAAGATTTTTTTATTTAGGTATTTAGGCAAAAATGCATTAAATTTAGATAATTATGCATCTCTTCCACTTGTCTACTAGCGCCCCTATGGTAATCCCAGTGCTCCCTTCCACCTGCTGTGCTTGCTAGTGTCCCCCCAAGGGTGTAGTACCTATGATTTTGGGAACCACTGATTTTAATGGTAAAGTTATTTTGCCTTGATTGTATATGTACCTATATGGAATTTTGTGGTGTTCTTGTTTTTTGTTTTTTTTTTTTGCATGTTTTTATAGATTGTAAGTCAGAATGAGACAGATGGGAGTCAAGAAATCTGATGAGATTAGAGTGTTTGAAAGACTCCATATGGGACAGTGAACTAGTTTTAAAGGAACATTAAAATCTTAGCAAATATCAACAATTAAACAGACTGTTTCATTGTTGTAATAAAAAAGGTACTAAGCAAAAGGTCATTCTTAATATAAATCATTACAATATATATTATTCATCATTTTAAAAGGATTTTTTTTTTTAACTTAATTTGTGCATGGGCCATTAGTTCCTTTCACAGCCCCACACGAGGGCTGGAGTGTCTACAGGAAGGCAAATGAATAGTTTTTCCTTTGACGTTTTTGCTAGGAGACATCTGCTGTAGGTGCAGTCAGTTTATTGCCCATGCTCAGTAGGAGACCTTTCCAAAAATCATGTGACAGTAGAACATAAGCACTGTAATGTCGGTTTGCTTATCTCACTAAAGGCATTGGCAACACTGAGAATATGTAAGTGTTCATTTCGCAAGAAAACATATTAAAAGTGTTTTTGTTTTTGCACAAGAAAAGATTAAAAAACTATTTAAGTGAATGAGTTCCGGAACTCTACTGCTCACTGGCTGACAGGGTCAACTCCCACAAACAATGTTGGTTTATTTAGCACAGGAATATCAATATTTAAATAAATATTCTATTTGAGATAGAACTGAGAAAAAGCAGACAAAATAAATAACAAATGTATAATTTAATCTTCCCATAAAATGATTACGTTTAATGTCCCTTTACAAGAAAGAAATGCGGCTAAAGTTTTGTTGAGTGAAACGTGTTTATTGGTGCTCCGGTCTAGCACTCTAAATAAATTTGAATGAGGAATAACACCCCCCTCTAATTTTACAGGTTATTCTCATGGTTATGGGGATAACCTACCCCAATTAGGAACTATAACAGTGCAGCAAACACAATAGTGTAGGAACAGAGTTGGGTCGTTTTAAAACCCTTATTACCCCCATAAAATAAAGGGGTGAAAGATCCTAGTTTGGAAAGAGGTTATCCCCCAACAAACACATACTATACCCCTCACATGAGAGGGTATTAACTATTTTCAAATGAGGGGTACCTTATGCCCATTTAAGTAGCAGGTGATTGCCCTAAAAACTGCAGCCCGCTGTGCATTATGCAACTTTCACAGTGTACCCCAAAATAATCACTATAATGAGGCACAGGGGCAGAACTACCATTGGTGTAGCAGGTGTAGTTGCTCTAGGGCCCAACTGCTGGGGAGGAGCTCATAGCAGTCAGTCTACACATTGGGTTACAATTCTACATATTCTGCAGGTTGCATATCTATCTATCTATCTATCTATCTATCTATCTATCTATCTATCTATCTATCATCAAAATCATTATACAGAGCAGCATATATTTTATTACTACTGAGCTACCATTAAAGGGGCCTAAAATATGTTGACACAAGGGCCCTCTGTTGTGTAGGTCTGCTATTGATGAGGCAAGTGGCTACTCTTTTGAAAGAAAAGTCCCTCTTTAAAAGGAATATGCTCAGGTGGCTGATTACTACAGCAACAATAACCTGACAGAATGATATGGAACAAAATTTCCCATACTGAACCCAACAATACACAGAAAACATGAAATCCTGCTTTCTTTCATGTAATTAGCAAGAGTCCATGAGCTAGTGACGTATGGGATATACATTCCTACCAGGAGGGGCAAAGTTTCCCAAACCTCAAAATGCCTATAAATACACCCCTCACCACACCCACAAATCAGTTTTACAAACTTTTCATCCTATGGAGGTGGTGAAGTAAGTTTGTGCTAGATTCTACGTTGATATGCGCTCCGCAGCAGGTTGGAGCCCGGTTTTCCTCTCAGCGTGCAGTGAATGTCAGAGGGATGTGAGGAGAGTATTGCCTATTTGAATGCAGTGATCTCCTTCTACGGGGTCTATTTCATAGGTTCTCTGTTATCGGTCGTAGAGATTCATCTCTTACCTCCCTTTTCAGATCGACGATATACTCTTATATATACCATTTCCTCTACTGATTCTCGTTTCAGTACTGGTTTGGCTTTCTACTACATGTAGATGAGTGTCCTGGGGTAAGTAAGTCTTATTTTCTGTGACACTCTAAGCTATGGTTGGGCACTTTTATATAAAGTTCTAAATATATGTATTCAAACATTTATTTGCCTTGACTCAGGATGTTCAACTTTCCTTATTTCAGACAGTCAGTTTCATATTTGGGATAATGCATATGAATAAATCATTTTTTTCTTACCTTAAAAATTTGACTTTTCCCTGTGGGCTGTTAGGCTCGCGGGGGCTGAAAATGCTTCATTTTATTGCGTCATTCTTGGCGCGGACTTTTTTGGCGCAAAATTTTTTTTCTGTTTCCGGCGTCATACGTGTCGCCGGAAGTTGCGTCGTTTTTTACGTACTTTTGCGCCAAAAGTGTCGGCGTTCCGGATGTGGCGTCATTTTTGGCGCCAAAAGCATTTAGGCGCCAAATAATGTGGGCGTCTTTTTTGGCGCTAAAAAAATATGGGCGTCACTATTGTCTCCACATTATTTGTCTCATTTTTTTGTGCTTCTGGTTGCTAGAAGCTTATTCACTGGCATTTTTTTCCCATTCCTGAAACTGTCATTTAAGGAATTTGATCAATTTTGCTTTATATGTTGTTTTTTCTATTACATATTGCAAGATGTCCCACGTTGAAGCTGAGTCAGAAGATACTTCTGGAAAATCGCTGCCTGGTGCTGGAGCTACCAAAGCTAAGTGTATCTGCTGTAAACTTTTGGTATCTGTTCCTCCAGCTGTTGTTTGTACTGTTTGTCATGACAAACTTGCTAATGCAGATAATATTTCCTTTAGTACTGTTACATTACCTGTTGCTGTTCTGTCAACATCTAATATTCAGAGTGTTCCTGATAACATAAGAGATTTTGTTTCTAAATCCATTAAGAAGGCTATGTCTGTTATTCCTCCTTCTAGTAAACGTAAAAAGTCTTTTAAAACGTCTCATTTTTCAGATGAATTTTTAAATGAACATCATCATTCTGATACTGATATTGGTTCTTCTGATTCAGAGGATTCTGTCTCAGAGGTTGATGCTGATAAATCTTCATATTTATTTAAAATGGAATTTATTCGTTCTTTACTTAAAGAAGTCCTAATTGCATTAGAAATTGAGGATTCTAGTCCTCTTGATACTAAATCTAAACGTTTAGATAAGGTTTTTAAATCTCCTGTAGTTATTCCAGAAGTGTTTCCTGTCCCTGGTGCTATTTCTGAAGTAGTTTCCAGGGAATGGAATAATTTTGGTAATTCTTTTACTCCTTCTAAACATTTTAAGCAATTATATCCTGTGCCATCTGACAGATTAGAATTTTGGGACAAAATCCCTAAGGTTGATGGGGCTGTCTCTACTCTTGCTAAGTGTACTACTATTCCTACGGCAGATGGTACTTCCTTTAAGGATCCTTTCGATAGGAAAATTGAATCCTTTCTAAGAAAAGCTTACTTGTGTTCAGGTAATCTTCTTAGACCTGCTATATCTTTAGCGGATGTTGCTGCAGCTTCAATTTTTGGTTAGAAGCTTTAGCGCAACAAGTAACAGATCATAATTCTCATAGCATTATTATTCTTCTACAACATGCTAATAATTGTATTTGTGATGCCATCTTTGATATCATTAGAGTTGATGTCAGGTATATGTCTCTAGCTATTTTAGCTAGAACAGCTTTATGGCTTAAAACTTGGAATGCTGATATGTCTTCTAAGTCTACTCTGCTTTCCCTTTCTTTCCAGGGTAATAAATTATTTGGTTCTCAGTTGGATTCTATTATCTCAACTGTTACTGGAGGGAAAGGAACTTTTTTACCACAGGATAAAAAATCTAAAGGTAAATTTAGGTCTAATAATCGTTTTCATTCCTTTCGTCACAACAAGGAACAAAAGCCTGATCCTTCATCCTCAGGAGCGGTATCAGTTTGGAAACCATCTCCATTCTGGAATAAATCCAAGCCTTTTAGAAAACCAAAGCCAGCTCCCAAGTCCACATGAAGGTGCGGCCCTCATTCCAGCTCAGCTGGTAGGGGGCAGATTACGTTTTTTCAAAGAAATTTGGTTCAATTCCGTTCACAATCTCTGGATTCAGAACATTGTTTCAGAAGGGTACAGAATTGGCTTCAAGATAAGGCCTCCTGCAAAGAGATTTTTTTCTTTCCCGTGTCCCAGTAAACCTAGCGAAGGCTCAAGCATTTCTGAAATGTGTTTCAGATCTAGAGTTGGCTGGAGTAATTATGCCAGTTCCAGTTCTGGAACAGGGGCTGGGGTTTTATTCAAATCTCTTCATTGTACCAAAGAAGGAGAATTCCTTCAGACCAGTTCTGGATCTAAAAATATTGAATCGTTATGTAAGGATACCAACATTCAAGATGGTAACTATAAGGACTATCCTGCCTTTTGTTCAGCAAGAGCATTATATGTCCACAATAGATTTACAGGATGCATATCTGCATAATCCGATTGATCCAGATCACTTTCAGTTTCTGAGATTCTCTTTCCTAGACAAGCATTACCAGTTTGTGGCTCTACCGTTTGGCCTAGCTACAGCTCCAAGAATTTTTACAAAGGTTCTCGGTGCCCTTCTGTCTGTAATCAGAGAACAGGGTATTGTGGTATTTCCTTATTTGGACGATATCTTGGTACTTGCTCAGTCTTCACATTTAGCAGAATCTCATACAATCGACTTGTGTTGTTTCTTCAAGATCATGGTTGGAGGATCAATTTACCAAAAAGTTAATTGATTCCTCAGACAAGGGTAACTTTTTTAGGTTTCCAGATAGATTCAGTGTCCATGACTCTGTCACTAATGGACAAGAGACGTCTAAAATTGATATCAGCTTGTCTAAACCTTCAGTCACAATCATTCCCTTCGGTAGCTTTATGCATGGAAATTCTAGGTCTTATGACTGCAGCATCGGACGCGATCCCCTTTGCTCGTTTTCACATGCGACCTCTTCAGCTCTGTATGCTGAACCAGTGGTGCAGGGATTACACAAAGATATCTCAATTAATATCTTTAACACCGATTGTACGACACTCTCTGACGTGGTGGACAGATCACCATTGTTTAGTTCAGGGGGCTTCTTTTGTTCTTCCGACCTGGACTGTAATTTCAACAGATGCAAGTCTGACAGGTTGGGGAGCTGTTTGGGGGTCTCTGACAGCACAAGGGGTTTGGGAATCTCAGGAGGTGAGATTACCGATCAATATTTTGGAACTCCGTGCAATTTTCAGAGCTCTTCAGTCATGGCCTCTTCTAAAGAGAGAATCGTTCATTTGTTTTCAGACAGACAATGTCACAACTGTGGCATACATCAATCATCAAGGAGGGACTCACAGTCCTCTGGCTATGAAGGAAGTATCTCGAATTCTGGTATGGGCGGAATCCAGCTCCTGTCTAGTTTCTGCGGTTCATATCCCAGATATAGACAATTGGGAAGCGGATTATCTCAGCCGCCGAATGGTCTCTTCACCCAGAGGTATTTCTTCAGATTGTTCAAATGTGGGGACTTCCAGAAATAGATCTGATGGCCTCTCATCTAAACAAGAAACTTCCCAGGTATCTGTCCAGATCCAGGGATCCTAAAGCGGAAGCAGTGGATGCATTGTCACTTCCTTGGAAGTATCATCCTGCCTATATCTTTCCGCCTCTAGTTCTTCTTCCAAGAGTAATCTCCAAGATTCTGAAGGAATGCTCGTTTGTTCTGCTGGTAGCTCCAGCATGGCCTCACAGGTTTTGGTATGCGGATCTCTTGCCAACCGTGGACTCCGTTAAGACCAGACCTTTTGTCGCAAGGTCCTTTTTTCCATCAGGATCTCAAATCCTTAAATTTAAAGGTATGGAGATTGAACGCTTGATTCTTAGTCAAAGAGGTTTCTCTGACTCTGTGATTAATACTATGTTACAGGCTCGTAAATCTGTATCTAGGGAGATATATTATAGAGTCTGGAAGACTTATATTTCTTGGTGTCTTTCTCATCATTTTTCCTGGCATTCTTTTAGAATTCCGAGAATTTTACAGTTTCTTCAGGATGGTTTGGATAAAGGTTTGTCTGCAAGTTCCTTGAAAGGACAAATCTCTGCTCTTTCTGTTCTTTTTCACAGAAAGATTGCTAATCTTCCTGATATTCATTGTTTTGTACAAGCTTTGGTTCGTATAAAACCTGTCATTAAGTCAATTTCTCCTCCTTGGAGTTTGAATTTGGTTCTGGGGGCTCTTCAAGCTCCTCCGTTTGAACCTATGCATTCATTGGACATCAAATTACTTTCTTGGAAAGTTTTATTCCTTTTGGCCATCTCTTCTGCCAGACGAGTTTCTGAATTATCTGCTCTTTCTTGTGAGTCTCCTTTTCTGATTTTTCATCAGGATAAGGTGGTGTTGCCAACTTCTTTTAAATTTTTACCTAAGGTTGTGAATTCTAACAACATTAGTAGAGAAATTGTGGTTCCTTCATTGTGTCCTAATCCTAAGAATTCTAAGGAGAGATCATTGCATTCTTTGGATGTAGTTAGAGCTTTGAAATATTATGTTGAAGCTACTAAGAATTTCCGAAAGACTTCTAGTCTATTTGTTATCTTTTCCGGTTCTAGGAAAGGTCAGAAGGCCTCTGCCATTTCTTTGGCATCTTGGTTGAAATCTTTAATTCATCATGCTTATGTTGAGTCGGGTAAAACTCCGCCTCAAAGGATTACAGCTCATTCTACTAGGTCAGTTTCTTCTTCCTGGGCGTTTAGGAATGAAGCTTCGGTTGATCAGATTTGCAAAGCAGCAACTTGGTCTTCTTTGCATACTTGTACTAAATTCTACCATTTTGATGTGTTTTCTTCTTCTGAAGCTGTTTTTGGTAGAAAAGTACTTCAGGCAGCGGTTTCAGTTTGAATCTTCTGCTTATAATTTCATTTTTTTTCATTTAATCTTTATTTTGGGTGTGGATTATTTTTCAGCGGAATTGGCTGTCTTTATTTTATCCCTCCCTCTCTAGTGACTCTTGCTTGGAAAGATCCACATCTTGGGTAGTCATTATCCCATACGTCACTAGCTCATGGACTCTTGCTAATTACATGAAAGAAAACATAATTTATGTAAGAACTTACCTGATAAATTCATTTCTTTCATATTAGCAAGAGTCCATGAGGCCCACCCTTTTTTGTGGTGGTTATGATTTTTTTGTATAAAGCACAATTATTCCAATTCCTTATTTTATATGCTTTCGCACTTTTTTCTTATCACCCCACTTCTTGGCTATTCGTTAAACTGATTTGTGGGTGTGGTGAGGGGTGTATTTATAGGCATTTTGAGGTTTGGGAAACTTTGCCCCTCCTGGTAGGAATGTATATCCCATACGTCACTAGCTCATGGACTCTTGCTAATATGAAAGAAATGAATTTGTCAGGTAAGTTCTTACATAAATTATGTTTTTTCAGATGAATAGTCATTAATCAGTCTAGCTGCTGGGTGAATTTTGTAACAATGGAAAATACCTCACTCACAGCAGTGTTTGTATTTAGAGGATTCTCTCACCATAGAAATACATGTATATAAAAAACACTAATTTAAAACTGTAAAATCTCACGATTTAAACATTGTCAAGTGATTGTCATAGTAATAACGATCACTTGACATCTAGCTAGACTCATTTTGTTGTGTTGTTGATGCTGGGGATCTTTCTCTAAACTAATTTAAAAAACAAAACAAAAAAACACGCAGGTCTGAATATAAATGAGAAAACAGGTGAGTGTAAAAATAGATGGTATTCTCTCATATTTTTAATTGAATTATTTTTATCCAATTTGGGTTGATCACAAGCATTTAGAAAAATGTATCAAATTATTTATCTGCATAAATCCCCATAGCGTTTAAAGGATCAGTAAACACCAAAAATGTTATTGTTTAAAAAGATTACCATTCCCCAGTTTTGCATAACCAACACTGTTATAGAAATATACTTTTTACCTCTGTGATTACCTTGTATCTAAGCTTCTGCTGACTGCCTCCTTATCTCAGTTCTTTTGACAGACTTGCATTTCTGGCAATTAGTGCAGACTCTTAAATAACTTCTTGGGTGTGAGCGCAATGTTATCTATATGAAACACATGAACGAACACCCTTTACCTGTGAAAAGCTGTCAAATGCATTCAGATAAGAGGCAGCCTGCAAGGGCTTAGAAATTAGCCTATGAGCCTACCTTGGTTTAGCTTTCAACTAAGAATACCAAGAGAACAAAGCAAATTTGATGATAAAAGTGAATATCAAAGTTGACATGGCCTATCTGAATCATGGAAGTTAAAAATCATTAGATAAGTTTTTCTAAAAGATTATGATTATTTAAATGCTGCATATTTTTTTTTTTTTTTTTTTTAACTCTGTGAAATGCTATAGACTAGAAATGAGCTAATTCAAATACAAAAATGCTATCATCCAATCTGTTTAAGACAATATCATTAACATTTCATGTTTCTTATTTTTTTTTTAATGGATCAATATTTTTAGCCCCAATGACAGAGTGACTGCATTACTACATGGAAGAGTAGGGATCGTAACTCCCAGATCGGCAGGTAAACTTTGGATGACACTTGCATTAATGTCTACTTCCAGTTTCTAGCCTTCTCCATTTCTTCCAAAATGAAGGTATTTGTTTTCACAGCTTGCCACAAAATAACATGTATGTACCATAGATCCTAATTCTCAGATTTATAATGAATATATTTATATACATATAGTTGGTTTACTATTCCGCTGAAATTTAAAGGGACAGTCTACACCAGAATTTTTATTGTTTTAAAAGATAGATTATCCCTTTATTACCCATTCCCTAGTTTTGCATAACCAACACCGTTATATTAATAAACGTTTTACCTTTGTTATTACCTTGTATTTAAGCCTCTGCAAACTACCCCCTTATTTCAGTTCTTTTGACAGACTTGCATTTTAGCCAAACAGTGCTGACTCCTAGGTAAGTCCACGCGCGTGAGCACAGTGTTATCTATATGACACATGAACTAACACCCTATAGTGGTAAACAACTGTCAAAATGAATTCAGATAAGAGGCAGCCTTCAAGGTCTTAGAAATTAGCATATGAACCTCCTAGGTTTAGCTTTCAACTAAAAATACCAAGAGAACAAAGCAAAATTGGTGATAAAAGTAAATTAGAAAGTTGTTCAAAATAAACTTTCATGATTCAGTTAGGGCATGTCATTTTAGACTAGACTGTCCCTCTAGAGCTAACATGGGCTAGCGACTGTTGGATATGCACATTAGCTGTTTGTGATGTACAGCACAGTGTATTGCAGCTTTGGGGCAGTGGTTCTACAGCTTCAGAACATCTGTGCAGGAACTCGCTGTCCTCTAGGTTACAGCACCAATGAGAGTAAGACCAGTCCTCTAGGTTACAGCACCAAAGAGAGTAAGACCAGTCCTCTAGGTTACAGCACCAAAGAGAGTAAGACCAGTCCTCTAGGTTACAGCACCACAGAGAGTAAGACCAGTCCTCTAGGTTACAGCACCACAGAGAGTAAGACCAATATCCTGGACTACTATTTCTAATGGTCTCTGCTGCCATATTGCTGTGCATCTCTTCACTTATTTTTTAAGCTGTTGTGTAGCTATTGAGAGTGCTCAAAATATATCAAGAGACTTAAACACTTTACATCTCAGCAAGCAAAAAATTAACGCACTTGCTAGATAATTACCTCCTATCTGTATGCCACATGTTGTATAGATCGGTGCAGATGCAAGTTTGGCAAAATGTTTTTTATTTCAAGAGATAGCTAAAAGTACCTTTTTAGCTCAATGTTTAACTCAATTACTCATTCAATTTACTCCAAATGTCCATCTGTTCCAATCATTGAGGATTCTCACACAGAAATTTGGTTGTGCCGCCCACAGTTGCAACCGCATGAAAAAAAAGTTTAACATTCAAGAACAAAAAACTATAGCTGCACTGCCTTGTAATTAAAGGCTTCAAAACCAGTAGAGGTGTTCTTGTGTAACGTGCTGTCTATCAGTTTTTAGTTTACATACTCAACATGTGAAATTGCTCTAGATTTTAAAATAATTTATCAAGCTCTGACCTATGTCAGTGCAGTTCATATCTATTTAGTAGCTTATGAAATGCAGTAACTGATAAATCTTTCACATCAGATCATCATGGGCAGCCTCAAACTAGTGGCTATAGGCATAGGAACTTTTTACTTGGTCATTTAATGGGGGACCAATCATTTTGTGATCCAGTTTTTTACTTTTATTCCATTATGTTGATTTGGCTCTACCCCATAATGTTACACCCACACACTTCACCTCTAAGTAAAAGAATAGGTGGAGACTACACTGGCATGGCTAGATCATCAACCATACATATGAACATACAGAGTAGTGTAGGCTGTCAGACATCCCTCTTTACTTGTCATTATAATCTGACTAGATGGCAATAAAAATACTTCTTGCTCCTAGAACTCTCCATCTGGTCCATTCCTATTGCCATTTGTGAAACAGTGGAAAAATAAATGTTTGCTACCCACCTGTTATTATGTAACCAATCACTTTCAGCAACTATACTAAAAAAAAGGGAACGTATTAAAATGTAATAACAAAAAAGCATTTATAATAGTTCTGGTCTGATGTGGGCATAGATCTGGAAGCTATTAAAGCGGTTCAAAGAGCTTGGGTCTTCATACTAATAAACTTTGTAATGATTATAATAAGAGTAAAAGAGAGAACCAGATTTATAGCTACTAATAACTTTCTTCACAATTGTTGTAGTGGCACAATTTTTTTTATTGTAGATATGCCTCTTCCATTCTCAAAAAAGTCCTCTCCATGGCAAATCTTTCCTCCTGCCTTTCACTAAACATGTTCTTTCTTGGCAATGAGTTAATTAACTCAACTAGAAAGGGAAGCATATAAAAGGGGGCCTTTGTCCCCTCAGCCATAACGAATGGCAAATTATATGCACATGCCTAGATATTATATATTTGTGTTGTTTTATTGTATGTTTAAATAGGACCATAACCATTTTCTTTACACTATTGGACTGATATATATTTTTCTTCTTCAGGGATGCCAATGGATATTGAATATTATGCTTCTCCGTGTCAGCTCTTGCAAGAAAAGCTTAACCCAGGTAAAGAGTTTTAATGAAAAAATATTTATTAAATCAATCGTATGCCAAAGACAATAATTTCTGAATGTATAAATATTGATTGATATTTTACATTTTGGTTAATCCATAGTATTTACTTTTCCTGTTTAAAAGTCCTTTTATTCTCTGTGATCCTCTATTAGCCATTATTGCTTGCTGCACCAGATATATAAATATATTTTATACGTGTTAAGGTCATGCATGTTATGGCCATTATGTCTTGGGACAAAATGATCTAGCTACAATAAAATAACATAATGTGTATTTAGTTCTTTAATATCAAATATATAGGTCTAGATTACGTGAGGAGCGCAAACATTTTGCATCCCAGCGATATGGGGTATATTGCAAAGATTTGCACTCATCGGGCTTACTGCTCATATTATGAGTTGAAAGTGAACGCGATCACATGAGCACAATCGTGATTTATGCTAGAATCAATACTTTGACTTCAGAGCTCTTGTTAACTGTTTTGTAAAACTATAAATTTACACAAAACACATCGCAAATACATTAAAGGGACATAATACTCATATGCTAAATCACCTGAAACTGATGCAGTATAACTGTAAAAAGCTGACAGGAAAATATCACCTGAGCATCTCTATGTAAAAAAGGAAGATATTTTACCTCACAATTTCCTCAGCTCACCAGAGTAAGTTCTGTGTAAAAAGTTATACTCAGCTGCTCCCAGCAGCAGGTAAAAAAATTTAAAAAATGAAGAAATGAACAGCAGCCAATCAGCATCAACAGTGCTGAGGTCATGAACTCTTACTGTGATCTCATGAGATTTGACTTAACTCTCATGAGATTTCATAGTAAGCTTCCTTTACCTGATTGGTGAAATAATATGAGAGTGCACGAAGCTCATCCTTTCAGTTGTCCCGGGACAGACACACTAATATGCTGCTTAGAAATTCTTTACAATGGGAGGTGGCTACTGAGGAACTTTTGAGGTAAAATATCTTTCTTTTTTACATAGAGATGTTCAGGTGATATTTTCTAATCGGCTTTTTACAGCTATGCTGCATCACTTTCAAGTGTTTAAACATTTGGGTATTATGGCCCTTTAACATTGCACACAAAAGTTGCAAAGGCTCAAAGATATGAGATCTCAGGTGTTAGAAAGAAGAAAAAAAAAGGCAGGCAAAAGGCTTTAACATTGAGATACATAAATTTACATTTCTAATGATGGATATGTATGTATTTGTGTGTATATATATATATATATATATATATATATATGTGTGTAAAGGACGCACTCGCCGGGTCTTAACCAAACAGTATTTAATACAAAATTAGGTGACGTTTCGGGCTAATTAGCCCTGTTCTCAGACCTTAACAAAACCATATACATAACTCCTATAAATATGCAAACTATATATATATATATATATATATATATATATATATATATATATATATAGTGTATATGTGTGTGTGTGTGTGTATATATATATATATATATATATATATATATATATATATATATATATATATATATATGTATATATGTGTGTAGAAAAGTAAAGGACGCACTCGCTGGGTCTTAACCAAACAGTATTTAATAATACAAAATTAGGTGACGTTTCGGGGTAATTAGTCCCGTCCTCAGACCTTAACAAAACCATATACATAACTCTTATAAATATACAAACTATATATATATATATATATATATATATATATATATATATATATATATGTGTGTGTGTGTATATATATATATGTATGTATATATATATATATGTATGTATATATATATATATATATATATATATATATATATATATATATATATATGTAAAGGACGCACTCGCCGGGTCTTAACCAAACAGTATTTAATAATACAAAACTAGGTGACGTTTCGGGGTAATTAGCCCTGTCCTCAGACCTTAACAAAACCATATACATAACTCCTATAAATATACAAACTATATATATATATATATATATATTGTGTGTATATATATATATATATATATATATATATATATATATATATATATATATATATATATATATATATATATATATATATATATATATATATATATATATATTTGTTGATGCCAGACGGGCTAGTCTGAATATTTAAAAAAACTGCTGATCTACTGGGATTTTCACACACAACCATCTCTAGGGTTTATAGAGAATGGTCCGAAAAAGAGAAAATATCCAGTGAGCGGCAGTTGTGTGGTCTAATATTCCTTGTTTATGTCAGAGGAGAATGGGCAGACTGGTTCGAGATAATAAAAAGGCAACAGTCACTCAAATAACCACTCGTTACAACCAAGGTATGCAGAATACCATCTCTGATTGCACAACACGTCGAACCTTGAAGCAGATGGGCTACAGCAGCAGAAGACCACACCGGGTGCCACTCCTGTCAGAACAGGAAACTGAGGCTGTAATTCGCACAGGTTCACCAAACTTGGACAATAGAAGATTGGAAAAACATTGCCTGGTCTGATGAGTCAATTTCAGCTGACATTCAAATGATAGGGTCACAATTTGGCATAAACAACTTGAAAGCATGGATCCACCCTGCCTTGTATCAACGGTTAAGGCTGGTGGTGTAATGGTGTGGGGGATATTTTCTTTAGGCACCTTAGTACCAATTGAGCATCACTTAAATGCCACAGCCTACCTGAGTATTGTTGCTGACCATGTTCATCCATTTATGACTACAGTACTACTTCCAGCAGGAAAATGCGCCATGTCACAAAGCTCAAATCATCTGAAACAGGTTTCTTGAACATGACAATGAGTTCACTGTACTCCAATGGGCTCCACAGTCACCAGATCTCAATCTAATAGAGATTTGCATCATGGATGTGCAGCCGACAAATCTGCAGCAACTACGTGATGCTATCATGTCAATATGGACCAAAATCTGAGGAATGTTTCCAACACTTTGTTGAATCTATGCCATAAAGAATTAAGGCAGTTCTGAAGGCAAAAGGGGGTCCAACCCGGTACTAGCCAGGTGTACCTAATAATAAAGTGGCTGGTTAGAGTGTGTGTATATATATATATGTATGTGTATCTATATCCAGCAGCCTAGCACTCCAACCTATCCAATGTAATCATAACCCTGGACTCTGGATACAGCACAACTTCATGAGAGTGCTATTGAGCACCCAGAGCTAAACATGTTGCAGGGCCATAGGATTTGTACTTAGTCCAGTCTGAGAGTGCAGATATATATACCAAAATACTATTATATATATATATATATATATATATATATATATATATATATATATATATATATATATATATATATACATACACAAAAATACCATCATATATATGTAGAAATATGTATATATGAATAAATAGAACATATTCTATGTAAAGAACATTAGAATATGAAATATTCATATTTCTTTCCTAAGATATGGTGAGTCCACGGCTTGAGTAATTACTGTTGGGAATATCACTCCTGGCCAGCAGAAGGAGACAACGAGCACCACAGTTAAACTGCTAAGTATCACTCCCTTACCCACAACCCCCATTCATTCTCTTTGCCTTCGGTGCATGGAGGAGGTGAAGTTTAGGTGTCTGAAGAAATTTTTTTATTACATCTACAAGCAAGTTTTTGGATATAGCCGTATTCCACGTTATTCCTTGCAGTCGGGTAGTGGTGGCTTTAAAGCAGTTAGGAACTTGTAAAGAGGCACTTACTGCGTTCTCCTAACAATTGCTGCCCTAGTTTAGAAAGCTATAGTTGGCTACTCTGTTCTTTCTTTTTCAAAGGTCTCTGTAAAGTACTGTCTCTTCTCATACCTTGTAACTGTCTACATGCCAGACAGCGGAGCAGGTAAGTGCTTTTTCTTCCAGTTGGGGAGACCATGCACTTAACAAATTAAGACACTGCTTTTTTTATTGGGACATAGATAATCCTGTTGTATGGGTTACAATGGGGCATGAAGCAGGCACTGTAGCATGTGTAAGACTAACATTTAAACTCTTTAAAAAGAAAGGGTAAAATGTTTTTATTAAGCTTTATTTTCTGACACATATTTACTTGATAAAACAATTCAAGTTTAAACTGAAAGTAACGCAGAATTTTCTATTTCAGCAGCTTATTCATTTCCTATTGCTTTAAAATAAACCAATGCAACATTTTAAACTGTCCGGTTTGAAAAAAACGGTTATTTCTGGTACTCAGTGTACCAGGAAGCTATTTTTAGTGCCTCCGTGTCGCAGCAGTAATTTGAGCTCGGCAGTTGCGGTCACATGACCGGCTTTACTTCATAACGTTTCTGAGGAAAAAGTAGTTTTTCTCCATTTCTGGGTGATCCTGTCTTATAATTGGTAGCGGTAAGGCACCTCAGTAATTGAGGTGTGGGGTTGCCTGAGGGGTATTTTAGAAGGTTATATGATGTTTATTAAATGTTTTTTCTTATTTTTTTTTCACATAATTTTAGCTGTGGATCGATCCTAATTTGGGATAAAATTTAAAGTGTATTTTTTCCTTAGCTTATTTTAATTGAATATTAAAATCTTTGATTTTAATCTGTACAAGTTTATTTACTGTTTCACAACATGTCTGATATGGAGCAAGAGCCTGCTCTCATGAATTCATGCTTATTATGTTTAGATGCACAAATTGCAGCTCCTATGCAATTTTGTTCATGTGTCAAGAAAACCTTGCAAAATAAAGGTAACATTTTTGAGCCTAATGTCTCTAAAGATGAGACCTCAGCTTTCTCCTGCTATGTCCCAAGCCTCAATGGCATCACATGCAGTGCCCTGCTGTTCCTCTATAACTCCTAGTGGAGTTTATTTAAAAGCAGAAATTGCTGCCCAGATATCTTCAGCGGTATCTGCGGCATTAGCTGCCATTCCCAGATTACAGGGAAAATGCAAGAGGAAATCTTGAAATTCAGAAAGTAAGGTGCCTGTCCTCAGTTCTGCTTCCCAAGTTGCCCTTTCTCATGAGTCTGATGAGGAAGATACATCGGGACTTTCTGAGGGTGAAATCTCATATTCAGACAGTATAATTCCTTCTGAGACTGAGGTGGTATCCTTCAGATTTAAGCTTGAACACCTTTGTGTATTGTTAAAGGAGGTTTTAGCTACTTTAGATGACTCAGATACCCCTGTCATTGTCACACCTAAGAAATCTAGTAAACTTAATAGTTTCTTTGATGAACCTTTCATTTCGGAGGTTTTTCCTGTGCCAGACCGGGCTAGGGAAATTATCTCACAGGAATGGCAGAAACCAGGGGTGTCTTTTTTTCCCCGTCTCCTATTTTTAAGAAAATGTTTCCTGTCGAGGACTCCATTAAAGACCCTTGGTATACTGTACCCAAAGTTGAAGGGGCCATTTCCACTCTGGCTAAGAGAACCACACTTCCTATTGAGGATAGCTGCTCTTTTAAGGATCTGATGGACAAGAAGCTGGAGGCTTATTTGAGAAAGATTTATGTTCATCAAGGTCTCCAATGGCAACCTGCGGTGTGTATTGCCACCGTGACTAGTGCGGCATGGCATTGGTTTAAAGCCTTGTCTGATTCTCTTCAAGTAGCGACTTCTTTGGATGAAATTCAGAATTGGATTAAAACCCTTAAATTGGCTAATTCCTTTTTTGAAGATGCCATTTTACAGGTTGTTAGACTAGGAGCTTAAACTTCTAGTTTCACTGTCCTAGCCTGCAGGGCGTTATGGTTGAAATCCTGGTCTGCGGACGTTTCCTCTAAAAGTAAAAGTAAAGCTTCTGGTGATTCCTTACAAGGGCAAAACCTTGTTTCGACCCGGTTTGGCAGAAATGATTTCTGATATTACAGGTGGAAAAGGGTCTTTTCTACCTCAAGATAAGAAGAATAGGTCTAAAGAACGTCAGAGTAATTTTCGTTCCTTTCATAACTTCAGAGGAAAGCCTTCCACTACTTCTTCCAAGCAGGAACAATCTAAGTCTTCTTGGAAACCTAATCAGTCTTGGAACAAGGGGAAACAGTTAAAGAAACCCACAGCTGATTCCAAATCAGCATGAAGGGTTTGCCCCCGATCTAGGATCAGATCAGGTGGTGGGCAGACTTTCTCAGTTATCTCAAGCCTGGATACGAGATGTCCCAGATCCCTGGACTGTGGACATAGTATCCCAGGGTTACAAATTGGAATTCAAGACTTTTCCTCCCAGAGGCAGATTCCTTCTCTCAAGATTATCTGCAGACCAGATAAAGAGAGAGGCATTCTTGAAATATATACAACATCTTTCCTCCCTGGGAGTGATAGTTCCAGTGCAGGAACAGGATCTCGGGTTCTACTCCAACCTATTTTTGGTTCCCAAAAAAAGGGAACTTTCTGTCCCATTCTAGAATCGAAGTGTCTAAACAAGTTTCTTAAAGTTCCATCCTCCAAGATGGAGATTATATGCTCCATTCTTCCTTTAGTACAAGAGGGTCAGTTCATGACAACCATAGACATAAAGGATGCTTATCTTCATTTTCCTATTCACAGGGACCATCACAGATTCCTGAGATTTGCCTTTCTGGACAAACATTTCTAGTTCGTGGCCCTTCCATTTGGTCTAGCCACGGCTCCCAGAATTTTTCTAAGGTCCTGAGGGCTCTTTTGGAAGTAATCCACTCTCGTGGAATTGCTGTGGCACCCTACCTGGATGACATATTGGTTCAGGTGCCATCTTTTCAACAAGCAAAATCTCACACAGAGATATTGTTCTCTTTTCTTCATTCCCACGGATGGAATGTGAATCTGGAAAAAAGCTCCCTTTCCCCTGCTACAAGAGTAGTGTTCTTAGGGACCATAATAGATTCTCTATTGATGAAGATTTTTCTGACAGAGGTCAGGAAAAACAAAATAATTTCCTCTTGCCTCTCTTCAGTATACTGATCATCCTTCAGTGGCTCGATGTATGGAGGTAATTGGTCTGATGGTGGCTTCCATGGAAATCTTTCCTTTTGCTCGATTTCCATTTGAGAGCTCTCCAGTTGTGCATGCTCGGACAATGGAATGGCAACCATGCAGATCTATCTCAGAGAATAGAGTTAGGTCAGTCGTCAAGGGATTCTCTCCCGTGGTGGATTTCTCAGGAACATCTGTCTCAGGGCACATGCTTTCGGAGACCTTCCTGGGTGATCATGACCACGGACTCCAGCCTGCAGGGCTGGGGAGCAGTCTGGAACTCGTTAAAAGCTCAGGGACTTTGAACTCGGGAGGAGTTTGCTCTTCCCATCAACATCTTGGAGTTGAGGGCGATTTACAATGCTCTATTGGCTTGGCCTCAGTTGTCCTCAGCCTAGTTTATCAGGTTCCAGTCAGACAAAATAACGTCTGTGGCTTACATCAGTCACCAGGGAGGAACTTGGAGTTCCTTAGCCATGAAGGAGGTTACTCAGATTCTTCAGTGGGCAGAGACCCACAATTGCTGTCTATCTGCCATCCACATTCCAGGAGTAGACAACTGTGAAGCGGATTTTCTGAGCAGACATACTTTTCATCCCGGGGAGTGGGAACTCCATCCGGAGGTGTTTTCCAGCTTAGTCCTCAAATGGGGCTGCCGGAGTTAGATCTGATGGCGTCCCGTTAGGATGCCAAGCTTCCAAGGTACGGTTCAAGGTCAAGAGATCTGCAGGCCATTCTGATATATGCTCTGGCGGTTCCTTGGGTTTTCAGGTTGGCATACCTGTTTACTCAGTTTGCTCTCCTTCCACGAGTCATTGCTCGTATCAAACAGGAGAGAGCATCAGTGATTTTAATAGCCCCTGCGTGGCCTCGCAGGATCTGGTTTTCAGGCCTAGTGGAGATGTCATCTCTCCCACCTTGGAGACTACCTCTGAGGAAGGACCTCCTGATTCAGGGTCCCTTCCTTCATCCAAATCTCGTTTCTCTAAAGCCGACTACTTGGAGATTGAATGCTTAATTGTGTCTAAGCATGGTTTTTCTGAGTCGGTCATTGAGACCATGATTCAGGCTCGCAAGCCTGTTACTAGAAATATTTACCATAATATATGGCGTAAATATCTTTATTGGTGTGAATCCAAGGGCTACTCTTGGAGTAGAATTAGAATTCCTAGAATTATATCTTTTCGTCAGGAAGGCCTGGAGAAGGGATTGTCAGTCAGTACCCTGAAGGGTCAGATTTCTGCTTTATCAGTTTACTACATAAATGTTTGGCGGATGTGCCAGGTGTGCAATCTTTTTGTCAGGCCTTGGTCAAAATCAGGCCGGTCTTTAAGTCCTCCTTGCAGCCTCAACTTTGTTCTTAAAGTTTTACAGCTGGCTCCGTTTGAGCCATTGCATTCCATATACATTGTTACCTTGGAAGGTTTTGTTTCTTGGTGTTATCTCTTCTGCTTGAAGGGTCTCTGAACTTTCAGCTCTGCAGTGTGATTCCCCTTATCTTACTTTTTCATGCTGATAAGGCGGTTCTGCATACTAAGTTAGGTTTCCTTCCTAAGGTTGTTTCTAATAGAAATATCAATTGGGAAATTGTTGTTCCCTCTGTGTCCTAATCCTCTTTCTTCCAAAGAACGTTTGTTATACAATTTGGATGTTATACATGCTCTTAAATTCTACTTACAGGCGACTAAGGATTTTTGCCAGTCCTCTGCCCTCTTTGTCTGTTTCTCTGGGAAACGTAAAGGTCAGAAAGCTACTGCTACTACTCTCTTTTTGGTTACAAAGTATAATTCGTTTGGCTTATGAGACTGCAGGACAGCAGCCTCCTGAGAGAGTTACGGCTCATTCCACAAGAGCTGTTTCCTCTTTTTGGGCTTTCAAAAATGAAGCTTCTTTGGAACAAATTTGCAAGGCTGAAACTTGGTCTTCTCTACATACTTTTTCCAAATTTGATACTTTTGCCTCGGCTAAGGCTTCTTTTGGGAGAAAGGTTCTTAGAGAGATGGTGCCTTCTGTTTAGGACTGCCTGCCTTGTCCCTCCCTATTTATCTGTGTCCTCTAGCTTGGGTATTGATTCCTAACAGTAATTACTCAAGCTGTGGATTTACCATATTTTAGGAAAGAAAAACAAAATTTATGCTTACCTGATAAATGTATTTCTTTCCGGATATGGTGAGTCCACGGCCCCACCCTTTATTTTAAGACAGTTTTTTTTTTTAATATAACCTCAGGCACCTCTACGCCTTGTATTACTCCCTTTTCTCCATTTCCCTTTGGTCGAATGACTGGGGGTTGTGGGTAAGGTAGTTATAATTGGCAGTTTAATTGTGGTGCTCGTTGCCTCCTCCTGCTGGCCAGGAGTGATATTCCAAACAGTAATCTCAAACAGTGGACTCACCATATCCGGAAAGAAAGAAATTTATCAGGTAAGCATGAATTTAGTTTTTTCATATTGGGTTAGCGCAAAAGAGGATATGCAATAGTGTTTGCGTGAGAGTGGGATGTGAGGTTTTTTCCCCCATCGACTTCTATGGGGAATACTTCAACGCGCACGCGATATTCTAATTCTAATTTGCATTTTTGCACTATTCGGGTTACTGCGAGAGCAAAAACTGTTTACTTTCAACTTATAATACGAGCGCAACCTCATGAGCGCAAAAATCTTACTTCTAGGGCAATTAACACTCAAGCGAGAGTGTTAATTTGTGCTTCACTCGTAATCTGGCCCATAGTGTGTTGTTCATATTTATTGTACAGTATAAAAAAATATACAAATTAATGTAATAAACACATCACAGCATAGTGTGTACTTAGATTCAAATTAAAATCTCAACACTTCGAGTACATTGCTGACACATCTCTCAAGAAATATATTGTTTCCTGAGTAAATAAAGTTGTTATGTACAAGCCACGTCCTACTGATTTCTGTAAAATATCTAACCTTGTTTATCTCACCTACACAGGCCATGAGGTGGTTAGGTCAAAAATGTCAGTGACAATTATGGCTACAAAGATATGGCATTGCCTTCCAATTTCACCACTATTGAATGAATCTCAACATACAAATGGCAGGTAATCCCTTTTTTTTGTTTTTCTTTCTTTCATAAAAAGATAAACCATGAAACAATAGCCCAATAGCTTGTTCTATGGGGCATCCTATTTTTGCCTAGTGGGATATGAGTCTTGAGACTTCTAGAAGTGTGTCATAAATATGTTTTGCAACAGAATGTAAATTTATATGTTTTAAAATAACATTTTAGATCACTTCAACCTCCCTAGAAAAAAAGTGTACAGGGACATAAAAATGAAAGTTGTAGATGCCTGGCTCCCTGCCCAAAATGTATTATGACAGTTGTCTACTAAGCAACACAGTAAGCTCCCCACTTTTAAGATTGTTTTATATAGTTTAATTTCAAGAGGTTTTAGCAATGCTTGACTACAGAAAGTGTTGCATCATTTTTTTATTTTTTTTATTTTCTTAACCTCAAAATCCAGTTTAGCAAATGAGATCACTCTGCTCTTATGTTGTTTGTAAGGTAATTTGACAAGAAATGCTTATTATTTATATAGAAGACCTATACCTATTTATTCCTCAGTCTTATGCAATATAATGGGACAAGGAACAAAGATTGTATTTATAGGGACTTTTTTCTGGTTAAAGCAACACTGAAGATGTTGTATTGGTTATCGGATAAGCTATAACATAAATTTTATAAACATCAGTAATTTCAACTTTTTCCTTTTTTAGCACACCTGTTTTCAAAGCAGTCTCTGAATCTTTGAGTATGGATTTACCAGCTTGCTTCTTTCTGACATTCACAGATCCTGTACCTCTCGTTATTCCTTCATTCCAGAATCTGCAGAATATTACAGGTACTTAATAGTTTAAAAAAAAATAAAGGAAATTTTGAAAATGTTTTGCCATTGAGTATTTTGAATAGCATCAATTCTTGGGCTGTCTTAATTTCACAGTAGAATAGAATACTCACAGATGTAATTATCATTTTCTGTTATGCTCTTAGGGCTAGATTACAAGTGGATCACTATTTATCGCTCCCACTTGGTTGTTAACTCTGCTAGAATTAAGCGTGTTTTTGAGTAAAACGTTTTAGCACGAGCGCTTACCGGTCACATGTAAAAGGCCGAAAATTTGAATATCATGATAGCGTTAATATATTCCCTCATACACTTAAATGGAGCATGAAAAGTGGGAAAAAAATGAACAAGTTGTGCAAACCCGTTCTCGTTTAACCAAGTGCAACCCAACATGAAATATTAATTTCTCTTGTAAGGTGTATCCAGTCCACGGGTTCATCCATTACTTGTGGGATATTCTCCTTCCCAACAGGAAGTTGCAATAGGACACCCACAGCAGAGCTGTCTATATAGCTCCTCCCCTAACCCCCACCTCCAGTCATTCTCTTGCAACTCTCGACAAGATAGGAAGCATCAAGAGATATGTGGTGACTTAGTGTAGTTTTACCTTTAATCAAGAGTTTGTTATTTTTAAACGGTACCAGCGTTGTACTGTTTTACTCTCAGGCAGAAATTAGATGAAGAATTCTGCCTGGAGGTTGATGATCTTAGCGGTTTGTAACTAAGGTCCATTGCTGTTCTCACACATAACTGAAGAGTATGGCAAAGACTTCAGTGCGGGGAACGGTCTGCAGATTACCTGCTTTGAGGTATGTTCAGTATATTTATTTCTAGAGAGATGAAATAAGTTCCAGAAAATGCTGACAGAGCCTTGTGTATTGGAGGTAAGCCTGATGCAGTGATTTAACAGCGACTGGGATCATGCTTACAAAACAGGGTAATAGTTATGTTAATACTCATATTACTTATTGACAAAACGTTTGCATGTATACATAAATAGGACGTTTTTTCTCTGAGGGAGATAAGTCTTTATTTGGGGCCTAATTTCCACATGGCTAGTCAGATACTCCTAGGAGTATTTTCTTAAGGCCCTTCTGGCATCCAGTACATGGTGGGAGGGGCCTATTTTCGTTCTCTAGATGCGCAGTTTTAATTCAGACTGAGACATCCAGCTTCCCTAGAGGAGTCCTCTGGCATCTGAGGACCATTATAAAGGGTTTATTTCTTCTCTAAATCGTATTTGAGGGCAGGTAGGAGCCTCAGCAGAGCTGTGGCAAGGTGTTTAACTGTTTTTTACTGGTGGTTAACGTTTTTTAAATCCGGTCTGGGGGCTAAGGGGTTAATCATCCATTTGCAAGTGGGTGCAATGTTGCTTTAGTCCTTTACACACACTGTAAAAATTTTGAAGAATTTACTACATTTTATCACTGTTTTGCAGTTTAAGTGCTAGTTTTTTTCTCTTAAAGGCACAGTAACATTTTTGTTTAAGTACTGTTTTACACTTATTAAAGTGTTTTCCAAGCTTGCTTGTCTCATTACTAGTCTGTTAAACATGTCTGACATTGAGGAAAATCCTTGTTCAATATGTTTAGAAGCCATTGTGGAACCCCCTCTTAGAATGTGTACCAAATGTACTGAAATTTCTATAAACTATAAAGACCATGTTATGGCACTTAAAGATTTATCTCCAGAGGAGTCTCTGACTGAAAAGAGGGAGATTATGCCATCTAGCTCTCCCCATGTGTCAGAACCCATAACTCCCACTCAAGTGACGCCAAGTACATCTAGCGCGTCTAATTCTTTTACCTTACAGGACAAGGCGGCAGTTATGACTAATACCCTCACAGAGGTATTGTCCAAGCTGCCAGGGTTACAAGGAAAGTGAGACAGCTCTGGGGCTAGAACAAATACAGAGCTTTCTGATGCTTTAATACCTGTGTCCGATATACCCTCACAATATTCAGAAGCAGAAGCAGGAGAGCTTCTATCTGTGGGTGACATTTCAGATTCAGGGAAGGCGTTACTTCAGTCTGAAATGACAGCGTTTAAATTTAAACTTGAACACCTCCGCTTGTTGCTCAGGGAGGTTTTAGCGACTCTGGATGACTGTGACCCCATTGTAGTCCCAGAGAAATTGTGTAAAATGGACAAATACTTTGCAGTGCCTGTTTACACTGATGTTTTTCCAGTCCCTAAGAGGTTTTCGGAAATTATTACTAAGGAATGGGATAGACCAGGTGTGCCGTTCTCTCCCCCTCCTGCTTTTAAAAAGATGTTTCCCATAGATGCCGCCATACGGGACTCATGGCAGACGGTCCCTAAGGTGGAGGGAGCAGTCTCTACCCTAGCTAAGCGTACAACTATCCCCGTTGAGGACAGTTGTGCTTTCCTAGATCCTATGGATAAAAAATTGGAGGGTCTCCTTAAGAAAATCTTTATACAGCAAGGTTTTATTCTCCAGCCTCTTGCATACATTGCCCCAGTCACTGCTGCAGCGTTTTTCTGGTTCGAGTCTCTTGAGGAGGCTCTACAGGTGGAGACCCCGTTGGATGATATTTTAGACAGGATTAAAGCTCTTAAGTTAGCTAATTCCTTTATTTCTGATGCCGTTTTCCATTTAACCAAGCTAACGGCTGAGAATTCAGGTTTTGCCATTCTGGCGCGTAGGGCGCTATGGCTTAAGTCCTGGTCAGCAGACGTTACTTCAAAGTCTAAGCTTCTCAACATCCCCTTCAAAGGGCAGACCCTATTCGGCCTGGACTGAAGGAGATAATTTCTGATATTACTGGAGGAAAAGGTCACGCCCTTCCTCAAGATAGGTCCAATAAATTAAGGACCAAACAGAATAATTTTCGTTCCTTTCAAAACTTCAAGAGTGGCGCAGCTTCAGCTTCCTCTAATGCAAAGCAAGAGGGAAATTTCGCCCAGTCCAAACCAGTCTGGAGACCTAACCAGGCTTGGAACAAGGGAAAGCAGGCCAAAAAACCTGCTGCTGCCTCTAAGACAGCATGAAGGAGTAGCTCCCGATCCGGGACCGGATCTAGTAGGGGGCAAACTTTCTCTCTTCGCTCAGGCTTGGGCAAGAGATGTCCAGGATCCCTGGGCATTAGAGATTGTTTCCCAGGGATATCTTCTGGAATTCAAAGGTTCATCTCCAAAGGGGAGATTTCATCTCTCACAACTATCTGCAAACCAGATAAAGAGAGAGGCATTCTTACGTTGCGTTCAAGACTTACTGGTTATGGGAGTGATCCACCCAGTTCCAAGGGAGGAACAGGGGCAGGGTTTCTCTTCAAACCTGTTTATAGTTCCCAAAAAAGAGGGAACGTTCAGACCAATCTTGGATCTCAAGATTCTTAACAAATTTCTCAGGGTCCCATCTTTCAAGATGGAGACAATCCGAACCATCCTCCCTATGATCCAGGAGGGTCAATATATGACTACCGTGGACTTAAAGGATCTCCACATTCCGATCCACAGAGATCATCATCAGTTTCTCAAGTTCGCCTTCCTAGACAGGCATTACCAGTTTGTGACTCTTCCCTTCGGATTAGCCATGGCGCCAAGAATCTTTATGAAGGTTCTAGGGTCCCTACTGGCGGTTCTAAGGCCGCGGGGCATAGCGGTGGCTCCTTACCTAGACTACATCCTGATCCAGGCGTCGACTTTTCAAATTGCCAAGTCCCATACGGATATTGTTCTGGCCTTTCTAAGGTCTCACGGGTGGAAGGTGAACAGAGAAAAGAGTTCTCTCTTACCCCTCACAAGAGTTTCCTTTCTAGGAACTCTGATAGATTCAGTAGAAATTAAAATTTTTCTGAAAGAGGTCAGGATATCAAAGCTTCTAACTTCCTGCCGTATTCTTCATTGCACTTCTCGGCCGTCAGTGGCTCAGTGTATGGAAATGATCGGCCTAATGGTAGCGGCAATGGACATAGTTCTGTTTTCCCGCCTTCATCTCAGACCACTGCAACTCTGCATGCTCAATCAGTGGGATGGGAACTACACAGATTTGTCTCCTCAGTTAAATCTGGATCAAGAGACCAGGGATTATCTTCTCTGGTGGTTATCTCGGGTCCATCTGTCCAGGGGAATGAGTTTCCGCAGGCCAGAGAGTGGACTATAGTGACGACAGATGCCAGCCTTCTGGGATGGGGCGCAGTCTGGAACTCCCTGAAGGCTCAGGGTTTGTGGACTCAGAAGGAAGCCCTCCTTCCGATAAACATTCTCGAACTAAGAGCGATATTCAATGCTCTCCAGGC
>NC_069503.1:604145739-604178239 GCF_027579735.1 Bombina bombina | reverse complement strand
ATAAATTTGCAGGTAAAGTAATTAAAGTACATATTATATTTTATTTTGTCTCTTTAAGCAGCCTTGCTGGGCCTATGGTACTTATCTGCTGTCAAAATCTCTGTTTTTATGTCTGGCAAGTGTGCAAGGTTCCTTGTAGCGCTTGAATACAAGTTTTATATCAGTACAAGCCTGATATTTATGTACAACTTTAAGGACTAGTAAACACAGTAGATTTGCATAATCAACAAATGCATGATCAAAAGACAATGCAATATCCCTTAGTCTGAACTTCAAATGAGTAGTAGATTTTTTTTTCTGACAATTTTAAATTGTCTGATTCCACTCCCCCTGTACCATGTGACAGTCATCAGCCAATCACAAATGCATATACTTACCATGTGATAGCCATCAGCCAATCACAAATACATATACGTTTATTCTGTGAATTCTTGCACATGCTCAGTAGGAGCTGGTGACTCAAAAAGTTTAAATATAAAAAGACTGCACATTTTGTTAATGGAAGTAAATTGGAAAGTTGTTTAAAATTGCATGCTCTATCTGAACAATGAAAGTTTAATTTTGACTTGTGTCCCTTTAAAGCACTCATTTTCCAAATAGCTAGAAATGGAACAAGATTAACTAGGCAGAATTAAAGGGACATAATACTCATATTCTAAATCACTTGAAAGTGATGCAGTTTAACTGTAAAAAGCTGACAGGAAAATATCACCTCAGCATTTCTATGTAAAAAAGGAAGATATTTTACCTCACAATTTCCTCAGCTCACTAGAGTAAGTTCTGTGTAAAAGTTATTATTTAGCTGCTGTCCAGCTGCAGGTAAAAAAAATGAAGAAATTAACTGCAGCCAATCAGCATCAACAGTGCTGAGGTCATGAACTCTTTTATTGCGATCCCATGAGATTTCACTTAACTCTCATGAGATTTCATAGTAAACTTTCTTAAACTGAATAGGGAAATAACACGAGTGTGCACAAGGCTTACTCCCTTGCCTGTCCCGGGACAGGCATACTGATTTGCTGCTTAAAGTCCTTTGCAATTGGGTTTGAATACTTAGGACATTTTTGAGGTAAAATATCTTTCTTTTTTACATAGAGATGTTCAGGTGATATTTTCTAGTCCGCTTTTTACAGCTATGCTGCATCACTTTCAAGTGTTTCAACATTTGGGTATCATGGCCCTTTATATTAAAACAATTAAAACAATGGGAACAAATTAAAAGCAAGGAAATTCTGCTGAATAGAAATAATCTACATAGTGATAATATAAACAGAAGGTGGAAAAGTTTACTATCCCTTTAAATGGCCTAGGATGTTAATTTTAATCAATGGTCATTAAATATAAAGATTAATCAAAAGCGAATGATATTTCACTTTACAATAGTGCTTGTATCTTGGGTGTGCATGTATCTTGAGCACTATATGGCAGCAGCGTGTGCAGGAATCTGTAGAGGGAGCTTTAAGGGACATTTCATAAAGAAAAATGTCTTATGATTTTGATTGTAAAATTGTTTAGTTTCCACTTTAGTTATCAAATTTACTTTATTATTTTGATAACCTTTGTTGAAAATCAGGTGGGAAGGTGTAGGAGAGTGCACGTGACTGGAGCAAAATATAGGGCAGCATTGTTCTTTGTTTTGCAAGAACAGTAGGTGGCAGCAGTGTTTCCTGCACCAGAAAAATGCACACTACCTACCTGTTCTCATGGCATTCTTTGTTGAATAGATATCTAAAGTACATTTGATGATAGAAATAAATTGAAAATGTTTAACATTGTTTGCTCTATCTATATCACAAAATATTTTTTTTAGGTTTTATGTCCCTTAAAGGGACAGTCAACACCAGAATTTGTGTTCTTTTAAAAGATAGATAATCCCTTAATTACCAATTCCCCAGTTTTGCATAACCATCACAGTTATAATTATACACATTTTACCTCTCTAATTACCTTGTATCTAAGTCTCAGCAGACTGCCCTCTTATTTCAGTTCTTTTGACAGACTTGCATTTTAGCCAATCAGAGCTGTCTCCATGGTAAATTCACGTGCATGAGCTCAATGTTATCTATATGAAACATGTGAACTAATGCCCTCTAGTGGTGAAAAACTATCAAAATGCATTTAGATTAGAGGTGGCCTTCAAGGTCTAAGAAATTAGCATATGAACCTCCTAGGTTTAGCTTTCAACTAAGAATACCAAGAGAACAAAGCAAAATTGGTGATAAAAGTAAATTGGAAAGTTGTTTAAAATTACATGCCCTATTTGAAACATGAAAGTTTTTTTTGGACTTGACTGTCCCTTTAAAGCAGCAGCAATCTGTGCTGAGGGACAGCAGGGAACATCACAGCTCTGCCTTTGGTTAATACTACTGAACACACTGTTTGGATGTGTCCTAGCATAAAATAGTTGCACACAGTTTGTGTTCAGTCAATTAAACATTGCTGCTAGCTATAGAGCTTAGTTGACTGTTGAGTTTCAGATTGAATGACGCTATGCATTGAATGACGCTTTGGCACTCTAAAGCTCCCTCTACAGGCTGCTACAAACACTGCTACCACATAGTTCTGAAGGCCCCCATCTAAACCTACCGCAGTATGCTCTTATGAAAAGGAGCTATGTTTGAAAAAGGAATCATATAGAAACGTGTACATTTGATAATATAAGTAAATTGGATTCTCTTTTTTTTTTTTTTTTATTTTAAATATCTATATTCATGTATTTAAATCATGAAAGTTTAATTGTAACTTTCATATCCCTTTCATGTGCCACTTACATGGCTAAGGAGAAAAATGTTTGCTTTTGCTTCATTAATTATGCTGTAGTTGTTAAATATCAGACAAAAGTATCAAATTTAATGGAACACTAAAGTTTTTCATGATTTAGAGCATACAATTTTAAAAAAAAACTCTCCAATTGACTTCCATTATTAAAATGTGCATAAACTTTTTAATTGCACATTTTCTGGGGCAGCAGCTCCTACTGATAATCGTGCACAGTATATATGTATATGCATTTTGTGCTTCACTGATGGTTGTCACATGATACATGGGGAAATTTACCAGAAAAAAATGTACTACTCATTTGAAATCCAAAGTAAATATATTTTAAACTAGTTACAGATCCAAATTAAACTGTAATGAAAATATATTTATTTTATTTTGCTTCTGAAAGAGATTTTTCTTGCTTTTTTGATACCTCCATGTTAAACAACAGTGATTTTAAAAGTTGCTTTCCTGGCATCTGCACTAATTTTACTGGACACACACCACTGGAGATTGAGCCTCAGTCTCATTACTAGTTTTATTCCATCTCACAAGCCCTGTGGATGTTGTTGAGTCTAGGCAAGTATCTTTGGGAATATTGAGTTAGAAATAGGTTTTCTGATCTAGTTTTAGCTGTGCAAATGATGGATACATTCTTAAACTTGCGTGGTGAATGGGTTATTTCAGCTAAATAGAAACATAAATATTGACGGCAGATAAGAGCCATAGGCCCAGCAAGTCTGCCCCAGGACATACTTGAAAATGAGAGAAATCTCAATGTATCCTTCCTGGTAAAATATTTTATAAATAAATATTACCTAAAAGTATAAACTTATCTAATTTGTAGGATAGCCTTATGCTTGTCCCAGGCATTTTTTTTTTATTTTTTTTTTAATAGTTTTTTTTTATTGAGGTTATGTTGATACATACAAAAGATATTGAATACCTCACAACAGAAACAATAGCATAGTCAAATTTGCAGTAGTTATTGTTATACATGTAATAACATAATAGTATTGTGCTAGGTATATATTAAGAACCTCTATTTTCATATTATATTCTTTACTTATTTCCTCAGATATAACAACCGGCCACTTTTGGACCCGGAAAGAACAAAAACAAATGTAGACTGGAAGAAAAATAGTATGACATTTTTAGCTTCAGAAATATAAGGGGGGGGGGTGGAGATTCAGCGGGTAAGCACCGTTATTCAAATATGGGGGAGTGTGGAGGGGTGGAGCCTTATAGGAGGGCAGGCAGAGAGACATAAGGGGGCTTCTAGGATATATACTGGAGAGTTAGGGGTATATCAGAGAATCAGCTTAGATCATATGAGATTTAGCATCTAGTACTGCTCAGTGACCTAAGAGAAACCATAGGTTCGGGGGGACATTACCTCGTACTCCGGCAGTTGGCTGGAGAGATTATGGATTACACAACTATAATATATTTACAAGACTCACTGTTAACTATGTCATTTGCGCTGAGACCTCAATGATACTATTGGGGACAGGCAAGGCATAAAATATATTTAAAGTATAAGTAAGGAGCAGGATAACACATAACATCAACATATATCTAAAGGACTTCTAATGTCTTTCTAAAGACAAACACTCAAATCTTAAATTACAAACTCTATCTGTAATGATTTGTCTTTAAAACTTGCTCTAACCTTATAGGGCTGGATACTGAAACATAAAAGCAATGCATCTTTTATCATTCTATATCAATGACTAAGTGTCAGCCAGAGAAGTATACCTAAGTAGATAAAAAGCAACTTATGAGCTATCTGTGAAACTATAGTAGTTTGAGCATGACTATATGTAGAGGATCTAGATGATCAGTTAGTGGTGTTACCGCAATATATTGTAAAATGAGAGATGATCCCACGTATAATGTCTCCCGGCCACTGAGACTAGCTTATTTTTATATCCTTAAGGCTCAGGTTCCAGATTTAGATATCATGTATAAAGATAATGTCAACATGTGGAGCTCTAAAACATACCAACGTCAGCATAAGCATCAGTAAACCATATCCCACTAACTCAGCAGTATGTATATCCGTTACAACAGGGTAAAAAATACCTGGGTGTAGTAGCTGTAGGTGGTGTCCTAGTACAAATATAGCATCTTAATTTCTACAACCATACATCTTGACATGTAGATGCCAACATAATAATAAAGTAATATAGCTGCCAAGATTTACTAATTGGAGTCCCTGTAACAACGTTTGAAGGCGTATGGGCAGCTGGGGATTCAAGTCTTGTAATATATAGTATCTTAAAGGAGCTACAAGATCATGTCTAGAAGCTTAGTCAGTATATAGACTGCAGAAGTGATAGGTTTTGTGAAAAATATATCTTTGCTATCTCCTCTTATTGCAAATATGGTAGGGAAGATTTACCAATAATCATATGGGAGTTTAGACATGAAATTGCGACAATTCCCCAGTCCCTTATTCACATTCTAGGGCATGGCTGATCTCAAATAGAAATGTTAGCAGGCCTAGATGCACATGCAGCATGCTGTTGCAGGTAGAGGACATGTTGGAGTATATAAGTCAGTAAGCTAGGCTACATCTCTCTTTTTTAGTTAGCTATAAGTGGCTACATTAGTGGTTAATGTATTTAGTACAATATAGTTATAATATAAGGTGGCAGCAAGCATATGTATTCGAGCCTGTAGAGAGAGCCATAAGACATATTTAGACATGCAAAGATAACAGGTGACAATGAGCTAATATAAGGAATGTCAAACATATCATAGGAGCATTAAATAGACCTATGCATTAAAGTAAAATTTCCCAAAGCACAGACTAATTGCTCAGCTTCTAAGTAGCTACTTAATGTAAGATAGAGCTCTATTAAAATAATTGTGGGCTGCTTGGTTAAGGAAGAAGGTATAAGACCCATCATATGAGAAAGCGTTCTGGTCATAGGTTTCTAAAGATAAAAAACTCAAACGTTATATTGCATACTCTATCCGTATTATTTTGTCTCTAATACATACTCTGGCCTTATAAGGCTGGGTACTGAAATATAAAAGCAATGCCATTTTTACCATTCAATATCGATGCACATTGTGTCAGTATGGAGAGGTGGTAGGATTGCGATAACCATTTGAACACTAAAGTATACCAACGCCTATAACAGTATGGTATCAGAGCCTCATTCCTAGTTAATAGCCTCTTAGTTTAGTTTCAAGCCATTATGTAACAACCTCCAACAAAACTTTTACACAGTATATGGCAATGGATATCACACACTGTGCTATATTATATATCAACGGTCTCTCATAGCCCACCTCCAGGGTAATAGCATTATCTCATATAGTAGTTATATGAACCGTTGATCAGTTGCAACAGGCATTTAAACATATAGCATTTAAACAGATATGACCTCAGTAAGAATATTATTAATAAGCAGCAAGTGAGATATGAATATATTGAGGATGAAAGTGTTCCTAGGGGCACATCATAGTAATCATTTCTAAGGTTTAACATTACAGTGAAGATGCATGCATTATGACCTAAAGTCGGCAGGGAGCCACCTGAACGTCTAACAATGAGTTAAAACAGATACACTGGCACCTTTATCTAAATATGAACTGTCCTGGTATATACCCAGAGGATGAGACTATAAAACCTAGTCTTCAGTCATAACATACATACTAAAGCACAAAATAAAGAAGTTGAAACATGTAGCAAATAAAACTACAATAATATATTGGGTTTATCTCTATTATGGGATTTGAGCTGGTCTGGCGAACAATCCTCAGTAACAGTAAGAAACGGTAATAGGAGTGATTTGATTTCAGTTCCATAACGTTCCAATATGTCAGAGTTTCGTAGTATAGTGTGAACTGGGTTAATTGTTCCAACATTGGGCTCATGCGGGCCTCAAATAGACACCCTTGTAGCGAAGCCCGGAATTGGAGCGGGTGCCCCAGCTGCGCAGTTCTTAAGTTCATCCCACTCCTGCCCTAATGGATTGGCTTATGAGGAAGGCAGCAAGTCCACTCCGGGGTAGTTCCCAGACCTGGTAGAGCCGGCTCACCTGTAAAATGGTGTAATAGTAGAAGTCCTGATCGCTCCATGGTAAGTAGGAGGGTGGAAGCAAAAACTGGAACCCGGTGATGAGAAAGGCAGGAACAAGCCTCTGATCCGTCTGGAAGCTAGCCAAGGTTATGGTAATGTCCTGTAAGTCGCCCGTTGGTGGTCTTGGGCAGGTTAGTTTAGTGTGTGTGTGTTTGTGATGTGCGGCCTCGCCATCGCCCTCACATCTGTACGGCTAAGACCCTTCATGAGCCTGTATGAGAGAAGCGGCGCTCGCGGAGCACCATCCATCACCTCCATAATTGAAGTGCCGATAGCGCTGCCAGCGGGACCTGTACTAGGTAAGGCTATTGCGATGTCAGTACTCCTGCTCTCCGTGTGAGGGTAAAGACCCCTTGTGTGAGATGGAGTGTCATCTATTATGCTCTCCTCCCTCCCAAGAGTAGCTGGGGAAACGGGAGGTCTCTCCATGTCGGGAGCTGACAGAATATTTAGCGGGGCAGCATATGGAGATAGGTCCGTGCGGTTCTGCGCTGTCTCCGACAGTGAGGCTGATGTTCTTACTGGGAACCAGGAGGACTCCTTATTCTGAACAGGATCTAGAGGCCGCCATCTTGGGCATGGGGTTGATCTCTTCCTCTCCCAGATTTCTAATCGTAAATAGTAGATTATGAAAGGAGCAGTCCATTCTCTTTTCAAAGTTTTCAAGCAACGCTTGTAGCTGCTTATAGGAGTTAGCCATAGCTTGTCAGCTAAGTATCTATTCCGCCTCGTGGCGATATCCAGTGGTCTGCTTCCAGGCCGGCGCCTCAATGTTAAGTTAAATCTTCGTTGAGAAAGACAGTTAAAGGATTTCTTTCCCTCTCACATAAGTATAATGCCAGAGCTGAGATAATAAAAAAAAAAAAAAAAAAAAAAGCATATGTTATACGCTCCATTGAGCTTAATATTTGCTATATTTGTAGGAGCCCATGATCAATGCGACTTGCCTCTTCAGATGTTAGCTCCACCCCTGTCCCAGGCATTTTTAAAGTCCCCCACAGTGTTTGTCATTACTACCTCTTGAAGAAGTTTAATCAATAAATCAATCACCCTTTCTGTAAAGAAGAGCTTCCTCAAATTACTCCTGAATCTACTACCCTTCAGCTTGAGGTCATGACCCCTTGTTCTTGATTTTTTCCATTTTACCTAAAATATCCACAGCCTCGGTTTTACTAAGCCCTTTAACGTACTTGAAAGTTGCTATCATATCACCTCTTTCCCTTCTCTCCTCTAAGCTATATCTATTTAGGTAATTGACCCTATCCTGGTAAGTTTTTTATTTTTTAGACCATGTACCATTTTGGTAGCCCTCCTTTGCACAGATTCAAGTTTGTTAATATCCTTCTGAAGATATGGCCTCCAGAACTGCACACAATACTCAAGATGAGGCCTACCTAATGATCTATAGTGTGGCATAAGAACCTTACTATTTCTGCTGCAAATACATCTACCAATACTACCAAGCATTATACTCCCCTTACTTGCTGCATTACTACATTGTTTACTAAATTTTAAATCATCTGAAATAATAATTCCCAAGTCCTGTTACTCATTTGTAACAGTCAGTAAAGTGTCATTGAGTCTGTAAGTAAAGTTTGGATTTTTCTTCCCTAAATGCATAATTTTACACTTTGCTGTGTTAAACTTTAGATCCCAGTCATTTGTCCAATCCTCCAATTGTTGTATATCACTTCTTATTTTGTCTAACCCCCCCCCCTCCCCGGAACATCCACTCTGCAGATTATACAAAAATTTGTAACAAACAGACATACTTTCCCCTGTAGCCCTTTGCTGATATCACAGATAAATATGTTAAACAAAACAGGCCCCAGAACTGACCCTTGAGGATCACCACTAGTAATAGCCCCCTCTGCTGAATGTACGCCATTTACTAAGACACTTTGTTTTCTGTCCTTAAGCCAGCATTCCACCCAGTTTACAATTTTTGAGTCTAGACCAAGGAGATACAGTTTGTGAATTATTTTTATGTGGGACAGTGTCAAATGCTTTGCTGAAATCTAGATATGCTACATCAACTGCCCTTGTCTAATACTTTTGTTACATAATCAAAGAAGTCCATTAAAATAGTCTGACATGATCTCCCTGAAGTAAAACCATGCTGATTTTGGTCCTCTAAATTGTTTCTTTATGTAAGTCATAATTCTTTCTTTTAAGAGGCTTTCCATTAATTTCCCTACTACTGAAGTTAAACTAACTGGCCTGTAGTTACCAGATTCTTCCTTACTGCCATTTGCATGAAGAGGTATTACATTTGCTATTCTCCAATCATCTGGAACAACTCCTGTTACTAGTGACCGAGTAAACAGATCAGTTAATGGGACAGTTGGCACTGATATAAAAAAAAAATTAAAACCCTTGGATGAATATTATAAGGACCCACTGACTTTTTAACATTTATTTTTGACAATGCTAACAAAACCTCATCCTCTGTCAAAAGATTAGTGTTAAACTTGTTTCTATTTTTTGTAGCATCCCTTAATGTAGACATTCTGTCTTCACAATTGTTTGTGAAAACAGAACAAAAGTAATCATTGAGACAGTCTGCAATTTGCGTATCTCCTTCTTATTCTACCATCAACTGTTTTCAGTATTACTATTCCTACCTTATTTTCTTTCTAATGACACAGTGAGTCCATACATCATCCATAATTACTGTTGGGAATATCACTCCTGGCCAGCAGGAGGAGGCAAAGAGCACCACAGCAAAGCTGTTAAATATCACTTCTCTACCCACAAACCCCAGTTATTCTCTTTGCCTGTGCATGAAGGTGGTAAAGTTTTTGGTGTCTGAAGATTCTTCAATCAAGAGTTTATTTTTTAAAGCAGAGCAGGTTGTTCTGTTTTTTCTCTAGGGTTTAGCTGTGGCCCACGTCAGTCTCTTAAGTAGAGCTGTGTGACTTTTAAGCATTTAGAAACTGGTGGGGTTTAATTCTCACTGTGCCTTCCATATTTGGTGCTGCCCTATCTGGAAAGCCTGATTAGGTTTAGTCAGTCTTTCGTTTATGTTCCACGGTCTATGGGGGGGAGGATGCCTCCTCATATCTGTTAGCTGCCCTGCTGCTGGGCAGATTGGAGTAAGGTAAGTTCCTGTTTTTATTTCTTTGTAGCAAAGAAGGTTTATGGTACTTTTATGGGGACCTTTTGTGGGATTTGTATTTGGCAGTGTTTGGGGCACTGGGAGACACTATGTAGATGAGAGGCTCTGTGTTTGTTTGCAGCGGTGTTTGCTGTGTGTGTGCTCGGTTGCTCCGGCTTTTTCGAGTAGTAGTGATGGTGGCTAGTCTGTTAGGTACGCCCACAAATAGGAGGGGCAGTTTTCTGAGGCGGCAATTAAGTTGCGCGCCTTTCCGAAACTCTTGCTGTCCCGGTTTGAGTGGAGGTTGCTTGTGGCATTTCTAGCTGGGAAGCCTTGGGCTGCATTCCGTTTTCGTTTCCTGGGTCCGGATCATTAGTTGAGGTTTAGGCGGTCAGGTAGGCACCTCAACAGGGTGTGTTAAGGAGGCTGCCTGTAGGTTTTAAGAGAATATTAGCTGAAAGAAAGGTGTGTTTTTTTTCCAAATCAAGAAGCCAGTTTAATTTATTTTGATAAAGATGGATCAAGGGGACTTGCAAGATGTTACATGTAGCTTATGCTTTGACTCTAATGTAGAATCTCCAATCCCTTTTTGTTCATCATGTATTGATAGCTAATGATGGCTCAGATTCAAAAAGTCTATCCCTATAATGTTCTAAGGTGGATGCTGTTCAGGGGTCTCCTGTTCAAGGAGCTTTCACCTCAAACTTCCCAAGCTTTAGTGTCTACTCCTGCAGTGCCCTGTGTTCCTTCTATTTCTCTGGTTGGGGTTTCCTTGCAGGACATTGCTACCCAGATATCTTCTGCGGTAACTGATGCCCTGTCGGCTTTTCCCATGTTACAGGGGAAGCGTAAGAGGAAGTGTAAGTATTCAGTGAATAAGGTGTCTGAATCAGGTGTGGCTATGTCGAATGGTTCTTCCCATAGGTCTGAGGGGGAGGATTCTTCAATAGCGTCTGAGGGGGGAATCTCTGACTCAGATAGTATAATTCCTTCTTCTGATGTTGAAGTCGTCTCTTTCAGGTATAAGCTTGAGCACTTCTGTTTGTTACTCGAGGTTTTGGCTACTTTGGATGACTCTGACATGACTGTTGTAGTCACTCCTAAGAAGTCTAGTAAGCTGAACAAGTATTTTGTCGTACCTTCTGCAGTGGAGGTATTTCCTGTTCCAGACCGTGCTTCAGAGATTATTGCACGGAGTAGGAGAAGCCTGGGATTCCTTTTACCCCTTCTCCAATTTTTAAGAAGATGTTTCCAATAGCTGAATTTATTAGGGAGTCTTGGCAGATGGTTCCCAAGGTGGAAGGAGCGGTTTACACTTTGGCTAAGAGTACTACTATTCCCATAGAGGAGGATAGCTGTTCCTTTTAGCATCCTATGGATAAGACATTGGAAGCGTTGCTTAAGAGGATGTATGTTCACCAGGGGTTGCAATGGCAGCCTGCGGTGTGTATTGCTACTGTCACTAGCGCGGCAGCATATTGGTTTGATGCGTTGTCTGATGCTATTCAGACAGATATGCCTCTTGAAGAGATTCAGGATAGGATCAGGGCTCTTAGGTTGGCTAACTCCTTTATCACGGATGCTTCTTTGCAGGTCATCAAGTTGGGAGCAAAGATTTCTGGCTTTGCTGTTCTGGCTCGCAGGGCCTTATGGTTGAAGTCCTGGTCTGCGGATGTGTCCTCCAAGTCTAAGCTTTTGTCGATTCCTGGGCCAGGTTTAGCTGAGATTATTTCAGATATCACGGGAGAGAAAGAACATTCTCTCCCTCAGGATAAGAGAAATAAGATGAAGGGTCATCACAGTAATTTTCGTTCCTTTTGAAATTCTTCAGGTAAGCCTTCCCCCTCCTCTTCCAAGCAGGAACAGTCCAAGTCCAATCAGTCTTGGAGCAAGAGGAAACATCCTAAGAAGCCTGTTACTGACTCAAAGTCAGCATGAAGGGTCTTCCCTCGATCCGGGAGCAGATATTGTGGGGGGCAGACTTTCTTTTTTTGCTAAGGCTTGGATTCGGGATGTTCCGGATCCCTGGGCGGTGGACATATTGTCCGATGGATACAAATTGGAGTTCAAAAGTTTTCCTCCTAGGGGCAGGTTCCTTCTCTCAAGATTATCTGTAGACCAGATAAAGAGAGAGGCGTTCTTACGTTGTGTCCAGGATCTTTCCGACCTTGGAGTGATAGTTTCTGTTCCAGTATAGGAGCAGTGTCTGGAATTTTATTCCAATCTGTTCGTAGTTCCCAAAAAGGAGGGAACGTTCAGACCTATTTTAGATCTCAAGAGCGTAAACAAGTTCCTCAGAGTTCCGTCTTTCAAGATGGACACTATTTGTTCCATTCTTCCTTTGGTTCTGGAGGGTCAGTTTATGACCACAGTGGATTTAAAGGATGCGTATCTGCATATTCCCATCCACAGTGACCATCACAGGTTCCTGAGGTTTGTGTTCCTAGACAGGCAATTTCAGTTTGTGGCTCTTCCATTCGGTCTTGCAACAGCTCCCAGAATTTTCTCGAAGGTCCTGGGAGCGTTGTTGGCGGTGCTTCGGTTGTGGGGTGCTGCAGTTGCGCCTTATCTGGACCACATTCTGGTTCAGGCACCATCTTTTCAACGAGCAAACTCCCACACAGAGTTGTTATCTTTTCTGCGCTTCCACAGATGGAAGGTAAATTTTGGAAAAAGTTCCTTGATTCCAGCTACAAGGGTGGTGTTCTTGGGAACCATAATAAATTCTCTAGCAATGAAGATTTTTCTGACAGATGCCAGAAGAGCAAATATCTTCAACTCTTGTCTTCCCTTCAGGCCTCTTCTAGGCTGTCAGTGGCTCAGTGTATAGAGGTTATTGGTCTGATGGTGTCAGCTATGGACATCATTCCGTTTGCTCGGTTCCATTTCAGGCCGCTGCAGTTATGCATGCTCATGCAATGGAACTGGGATTATGCGGATCTGTCTCCGTGAATTGTTTTGGATCAGGTGACGAGAGATTCTCTTCCGTGGTGGTTGTCTCAAGATCTTCTCTCCCAGGGAACCTGCTTTCGCTGACCTACCTGGGTGATCGTGACTACGGATGCCAGTCTGCTGGAATGGGGAGCTGTCTGGGGCTCATTAAAGGCTCAGGGTTTATGCACTTGGGAGGAGTCGGCTGAGGGCAATCTTCAATGCTCTTCTGGCCTGGCCTCAGTTAGCTTCAGCCTATAGTTTATCAGGTTTATCTGGTATGCAGATCTGGTGGAGATGTCATCTCTCCCATCTTGGAGACTTCCGCTGAGGAAGGACCTTCTACTTCAGGGGCCCTTCCTTCATCCAAATCTCGTTTCTCTGAAGCTGACTGCTTGGAGATTGAACGCTTGATATTATCTAAGCAGGGGTTTTCTGAGTCGGTAATTGAGACTTTGATTCAGGCTCGTAAGCCTGTAACTAGGAAAATGTACTATAAGATATGGCGTAAATATCTGTATTGGTGTGAATCCAGAGGGTTCTCTTGGAGTAGCGTTAGGATTCCTAGGATTTTGTCTTTTCTCCAGGAGGGTCTGGAGAAGGGTTTATCTACAATTACCTTGAAGGGTCAAATTTCTGCTTTATCTATTTTGTTACACAAGCGTCTGGCGGATGTGCCAGATGTTTAATCTTTTTGTCAGGCCCTGGTTAGAATCCAGCCTATGTTTAAGTTTGTAACTCCTCCTTGGAGTCTAAATTTGGTTCTTAGAGTTCTTCAACAGGCTCTGTTTGAGCCTATGCATTTGGATATTAAGATGTTATCCTGGAAGGTTTTGTATTTGGTTGCTATTTCTTTGGCTCAAATAGTTTCAGAGCTTTCATCGTTGCAGTGTGAATCTCCTTACCTTATTTTTCATTCTGATAAGGTAGTCCTGCGTACTGCCTTAGCTTTCCTTCCCAAAGTGGTTTCGGATAGGAATATTAATCAAGAAATCGTTGTTCCTTCTTTGTGTCCTAATCCTTCTTCTCATAAGGAGCGTTTGTTGCACAACCTGGATGTGGTTCGTGCGTTGAAATATTATTTGCAGGCGACTAAGAATTTTTGCCAGTCTTCTTCTTTGTTGTTTTTTCTGGGAAGCGCAAGGGTCAGAAAGTTATGGCTACTTCTCTTTCCTTTTGGCTGAGGAGTGTTATTCGCTTGGCATATGAGACTGCTGGGCCTTCAAAAATTAAGCTTCTGTGGATTTGCAAAGCTGCCACTTGGTCATCTTTACACACTTTTTCTAAATTTTATAAGTTTGATACATTTGCTTCGGCTGAGGCTTCTTTTGGGAGAAGGGTTCTTCAAGCAGTGGTGCCTTCTGTTTAGGTTAACTGTCTTGTCCCTCCCTTATCTGTGTCCTCTGGCTTGGGTATTGGTTCCCAACAGTAATTATGATGATCCGTGGACTCACCGTGTCATTAGAAAGAAAAGGAAATTTATGCTTACCTGATAAATTTATTTATTTCTTGACACGGTGAGTCCACGGCTCGTCCTGTATTTTTCAGACAGTTTATTTTTCAATAAACCTCAGGCACCTCTGCACCTTTGTTACTGCCTTTCTCCTTTCCCTTTGGTCGAATGACTGTGGTTTGTGGGTAGGGAAGTGATATTTAACAGCTTTGCTGTGGTGCTCTTTTCCTCCTCCTGCTGGCCTGGAGTGATATTCCCAACAGTAATTATGATGATCCGTGGACTCACCGTGTCAAGAAATAAATAAATTTATCAGGTAAGCATAAATTTTCTTTTTTTCTTCCTTCACGGATATATCTAAAGAATGTTTTGTCCCCATGTTTTACTGGCTGTGCTATCTTCTCTTCTGCATGACCTTACTAATTAACTGCTTAGTCTTTTGTTGGAGTCTCCCTATTTTCATATCATCATCTGATTGTGTGTGTGTGTGTGTGTGTGTGTGTAATTTTTGTAAGCTATCTTTTTTGTCTTTACCGCATGTGCTACTTATTTGGAAAACCAAATTAATCATCAACTGAATATCCATTACTAAGTGTACACACATGATAATTTTCAGTTACTTGTGCTCTTTACTGTATTTTTAAGAAATATGCATCGTTAAAAATAATTTTAAAATATAGATTTTAAAGCCACACAATCTAAAAGATAAATGTGCAGATAGTCTGGCATGGTAGTTACTGCAACCAGTATAGGCAACCTACGTTCTATGAGCAATGTCCTGCACTTTTTTCCATTATAAACTGATTGCAGATGTTTATAGCTGATAATGCTTATTTATTTTAGCCATATGCTATTTTTTGCTATTCTGTATAGTGAAAGAAGATAAATAGTGAGCACCCTTACATATACTGCAACTTGAGGTATAAACAAGTTACTAATGTAAATGCTGTAGATTTACACTAGTGAGTAGGTCGTGTAGGTGATAAATCCAAAAATGGACTAGGCCCCTGTAAGGGATCTGGCTTTCCTCCCAAATGATCTACAACAACATAAACAAACAGGGGTGCCACATGGCCTAGCACAGTCCTGTATATAACGACCAAATTAAAGGGTATAAGATATGCACTCATGATTGAGGAGTACGTGTAGAGCGGTGTATGTCAAGCAGGCTGCGTCATTACAGTCATAGCAGACTGAAGCTACAGTATTGGTAGCAGAGGATCACTCCAAAGTCAGCGTGGTAAGAACAGTTGGCGATCCACATGTACCATATTGTCAATCGGAAAATGATCCACAAGTCCCCAATCGGTAGTTAGCAGAAAGGTTTCAAGGGAAGAAAAGTAGCAGTGCAATAAAAACATACATTAAAAACAATTTAAGGAATAGACTAGTCAAAATTAAACTTTCATAATTCAGACAGAGAATGCAATTTTAAGCAACTTTCTCATTTACCCATATTATCAATTTTTCTTTGTTCTCTTGCTATCTTTATTTGAATGTAAGCTTAGCTGTCCCATTTTTCGTTCAGCACCTGGGTAGCGCCTTGCTGATTGGTGGCTACAGTTAGACACCAATCAGAAAGTGCTACCCAGGTGCTGATTAAAAAATGGGCTGGCTCCTATGCTTACAGTTGTTTCAAATTACTGCTCTATCTGAATCATGAACGTTTAATTTTGACTAGACTATTCCTTTAAAGTGTTTCAGTTTACACAGCAACTCAGTTTCTCAGCTCTAGGCTGTTTCATCAGGCTAGTGAAAATACTACTTTTGTTTCCTCAAAACCATTCTGCTAACTACCGATTGGGGACTTGTTGATCGTTTGCTGATTGACTACATGGTACGTGCGGATCGGCAACTGTTCTTTCCACGCTGACTTAGGAGTGATACTCTGCTGCCAATACCGGAGCTTCAGTCTGCTGGATGACTGTAATGATCCAGAATGTTTGACATGCACCACTCTACAGATGCTCTTCAATAATGAGTACATATCTTATACCCTTTTATTTGGTCTATATACTGGACTGTGCTAGGCCATGTAGTGCCCCTGTTCATTTATGTTGTTGTATAGTGTTAAAGGGACATGAAACTCAACATCTTTCATGATTCAGATTGAGAATACAATTTAAAAAAAAAAAATCCAATTTACTTCTATCTTATTTGCTTCATTCTCACGTTATTCCTTGTTGAAGAGATATCTAGATAGGTAGCATGCACATCTGGATCACTACATGGCCGGAAATAGTGCTGCCATCTAGTGCTCTTGCTAAGAAATACCATTGTTCCAAAACACATGCCATATAGTGCTGCAGACATGTGCACGCTCCTTACCTCCCTGCTTTTCAACAAAGGATAACAAGAAAACAAAGACAAGTTGATAATAAAAGTATATTTGAAAATTGTATGTACACAAAAGAAAATGTTTGGGTTTAATGTTTAACATTTGAGTGCTCTTACAAAATTAGCACTAGTGGATAAAATAAAGCATCATAAAGTAACGGCACTGAACTGAGGAGAGGCACGCCCTTCCTAAATCTGCAGTTCATGTTCCGCCCCCCCCCCCAAATTATTTTGTCAACAAATAAAATATGGTACAGTTACCGTCTCTTTAATTTTATGTACCTGTGGTATTTCAGGTAATCATTTACTTTAAAAAAAAAAACCCAAACTCTTGTTATCCGCACATTTTAAAGGTTTGACATATGATCAAGAAGACTGAAACACGGTAGATCTGTTTTATCCTAGAAATAAAATATTTTCATGATTTACGTTTTTTGTTTTCATCAATACTTTTTTTACAGCAGCAATCCCATTTCATTGCGGAGTCCTCCTTCTGTTTATAGTTACTTTTGTGTGTCTGTGACATATTTATAAAACACAAGGCTAATGGCTCAATTTGTTAGTCTCTTCCAGATTGCTTGGATCATTGTTATGTTATCAACAGCAGACTAGATAATGAGAGTGCTACAATGGGAATCCTTGTGGATAAAATACCTTTCACTCATCCGAGCCATGTGCCTCTTATTTTAGAAGTTCTTCGTCATCAGGCTGCTTACAACGCACTTATTAGCAGCTGTGTACCCAGCACCAAGGATGCCAAAGGGAAGTCTTAATATTTTATCAATTTCTGCTTCTATTTAATAATTTGTTTTGCTATTCGCCTGAAAGTGTCTGACATTTTTAAGTGCATTTGAAATATATTTAAAAAAAAATCTTTGGTTATTATTTATTGCATATCTAAAGTATGGTGTGAGACAATTTAATTAAAGGGACACTAAACCCAATTTTCTTTTCTTTCGTGATTCAGATAGAGCATGCAATTTTAAGCAACTTTCTAATTTACTCCTATTATCAATTTGTCTTTGTTCTCTTGCTATCTTTATTTAAAAAGCAGGAATGTGATGCATAGGAGCCGGCCCATTTTTGGTGGAGAACCTGGGTTATGCTTGCTTATTGGTAGGTAAATGTAAGCCTCAAATAAGAAAGCGCTATCCATGGTGATAAACCTAAAATGGGCTGGCTGCTAAGATTTACATTCCTGCTTTTAAAATAAAGATAGCAAGAGAACGAAGAAAAATTGATAATAGGAGTAAATTAGAAAGTTGCTTAAAATGTCATGCTCTATCTGAAACGTGAAAGAAAACATTTGGGTTCAGTGTCCCTTTAAGAAAGTAATCTTGAACTTTTTGAAAGCCTATTTGAAACTCATACTATAACTTTTAGGTCTTTTTAAGCTACAGCAGCTCAGTAATGTATTCAGGGCCACCATCAGGGGGTGACAGGGGTGACTCCTGTCAGGGGCCCAATGGGCCAGGGGGGCCCCATGAGGCAAGAACTAAAATTTTGGCAGCCACCAGTGGGTACTTACAGCAGAGTGCTAATTGAGCATGGGAAATGTTATTACAAGGAGTAAAGTATTAGCATTTGAGAGGATTTCTGAGTGGGCACTAAACCACTATGCACAGGGTGAGACAGACTTGGCACTTTGTACAGTGTGTGCTTGAGTCAGACGGCACATCACTTTCATTTGCAGAGGAGGTAGGACTTGCTTAGCAAGTGTTTTTTATTTCTTTGTGCAATTTCAGATTGTAACTTCAGTGTGGAGACCTTTATGGAAGTCACCAATCCACCATTTAACCTTTAAATTATTGTTTAGGCAGTTCAGGGCCCTTCCTTTCAGCCACTGCATGCTTTTGTCATCATTTAGTTGGCATCTTCCTTTACAAAAAGATAATCAGAACTCCATATTTTGTTTTCTAAATCTCCCTTTTTTTTTACAAAACTGTAGTTTACCTCATTACTTGTCAGGTTAATGTAATCAAGTGCTGAGTGTCTGTTTGGGTTTCTGTGTCTGAGTGTGTTTCTTTGTGTGTCTGCTAGAGTGTCTATATGTGAATCCTTATGTGTGAGTGTGTGTTTCAGTGTATGAGTGTGTGTGTGTGTGTGTATGTTACTACCTTTACAACATTTCCAAGTTTAAATAGACACTTAAGAATAAAGTGCATATACGTTTTAGTCACTTGGTCAAAAATTGCCCATGTCAAAGGGGGGCCCTGATCAATGGTTAAGTCAGGGGCCCCACAATTTCTAGTGGCGGCCCTGAATGTATTTAAGTACCTAGTGCTATGTTATTACCTAGTAAGCTGTATTCTTTTCAACAACATAGTCTCTTGTGCTTTCACAGTGTCTTTGGGATTTTCATAGAAAAGTTTGTAAGTGGCCTTTATGCATAAAAAGCCAATTTAGAATGAGAATATAGCTATAGTACATACATTCATGGATTATTATGTAATAGGGTTTAAGTACAAAGTGTACAATTGAGCCCTATTCCTACTCCTTCGTACTTGTACCCATCTAGATGATGAGTATCACTTTTCTCATTGTCTGACAATTCTTAAGTAATCACTTTAGAAGGAACCATCCCTACTTGTTTATGATCTTCGTGTGATTGCTTGACTTTATTCCATAAAAAAAGACAAGACATTGATTGTTACTCATTATATAAACTTATTATTTACATTAATAAAATAACATTGTATGATCCTTGGGAACTTATTAGTGGCCCCACATTTTACACAGTGGAGAAGACACTCATGAAAAAACTTGCTATGTCATACTCCAGGCTCCTTAAAGGGACAGTCTACAATAGCATTTTTATTGTTTTAAAAGATAGATAATCCCTTTATTACCCATTTCCCAGTTTTACATAACCAACACAGTTATATTAATACACTTTTTACCTCTGTAATTACCTTGTATCTAAGCATCACATGACTATTTGTTTATTATCTATTGACTTGCATTTAGTACTGTGTTGTGCTAAATCTTAAATAACTGCTCAGGCGTGAACACAATGTTATCTATATGGCCCACATGAACTAGCAGTCTGTTGTGAAAAGCAAAAAAAAAAGCATATGATAAGAGGCTGTCTTTAGTGGCTTAGAAACAGGCAGAAATGTAGAGGTTTAAATGTTATAAAGTATATTAATATATCAATGTGCGTTGAGCAAAGCTTGGGAATGGCTAGTAAAGGCATTTACTCTCTTTTTAAACAATAACAATTTTAGTGTATTATTATTATTATTATTCTTTACTTCTAAAGTGCCAACAGATTCTGCAGCGTAGTGTAGACTGTTTCTTTAACAGTCCCTGCCTGTGAACACTCCCCTGTGCTAGGTTGAAGAAATGGTACAAGTGCAATCATAGCAGTAACTCGTGTCCCACGTTATAATCTTACCACCTGGCTCTTTATATATCCAGGAAGGGGTGTAGATTTTTCATTTTTATGAACTATACAGTATATATATATTTCTATATGTACCTATCACGTTATATTCATGAGGTATTAAGGGTTAGTGTCAATGTTTTGCATATTAACAGGGCACTAAAAATTCTAGAGCGAGTTTGATCCTGGACTCTTTTTATATAGTTAATGTAATCATATTTTGAAATTGCAGAATCTTCTAATTTACTTCTCTTTGAAGTAATCCTGCAAAAAGACTCAAGAATATGTGTTTCATTCCAGCATCCCAGTGGCGACAGTCTCTGTTGTGGTTTGTATCATCTTTACTTGCTATATATATGTAAATACAAGTGTAAAATAATATTGAATGTGGAAATGTATTATAAAATACTGTGTTTTATTCATTATACAAAACACGTCAAAAGTAATTGGCTTTAGTTTAATATTAACCGAACACAAATTTTCAACAACTCGCTATCTCTGTCTAATGTAGTTGGACAAAATTCATCCTGAACAGATTATATCACATAGGGAATTATTACACATGCCTGAGAGCTAGCACAGTTTTTCCTTCTAAAATTATATATTTTTAAATAGTTATGTCCCAGCAGTGCATTGCTGCTCCCTTTTGCAGGGGTTAAATATAGTACATAGTTATATGCAAGCAAAAGTGCAATAATAAAATGCTTCACCTTATATTATTTAGATGATAATTGACATGAGACTAATAAAGAGCACTGATGCTCATGGTAGAAAGCATATTACCTACATGTTTTCAACAATATTCCTCAAGTTTATACCGTATCTCTTCCAGTGTTTTTGATATTCGAGTTTACCATTATGCATATGTACTATTTCAAAATCTGCTCAGCCATAATTTTAGGCAAATTATTATTATTATTATTATTCTAAACACAAAAAGATGATAGAAGAGAAGCATTAATATCACTTTGACTTAGTCACCAATAATAATTTATTTAAAGCCTTAAAATGTATGAAACAGAGGGAATCCTAAATATATAAATATAAGATCACCTTTACTTTAATATAGGAAAACTGTGATAAAGCAGCGAAGTCAGATGACAGATATACACTTTGTCCTACCTGAAACATAAACATTTTTTTTTTTTTAAATGAATGGGGAGGTTCTTTAATAAAGAGATATGAGTGCAGTACAGAAAAAAAAATCATGTTTGGCAAACTATTTATGAGAAGACTGAATGTCTGTCACCATTTTTCTAGAGGTACAGTATATTGAATGATCTGTGAGAGAAAATATACACCGTTAGTAAGGGGAATTTCTGAGGTTAATCGTAACCTTACTTTCATTTTTTTTTTTTTTTTAACAACTTCTATAATCTCCTAATTTTCTATATACCCAAGTTGCTTTAAGCATGGCAAATATGTTATTAACAAATGGAACCTCAGATAATTTATCTTAATAAAAAGCAGTAGGTTGGCTTACAAGTAGGAAGGACAGGATCCTCCTTATCAATTTCTAGGGGCGACTAAGAAGAAGATTCCACAGAGAGGCATCTAGATCTATAAGTAGTTCCCAAATTCCCTCCAAGATCAGTGAGCGTCCTTCTGTAAAGTGAAGAGGAGTCTCCATGTGCTTCACAATGTTGGGTACTGGAGCTGAGGTGGACAACCCACAAAAGCAACTTTAATATAAAGTTCTCAAGTATTGATTGTCACAGTTTGAGCATATGGAAAGAGAAGAAACGTTTGGTCCCAGATGTATACATAATATACAACATATACAACTAAATGATGAGTGTCAGACTATATCCATACCTTGTGGTATGATTTAATAATAGTAAGAACAGGATTATTATTATAATTGGTGTCTCAGATAGGACTGGAAATCACCTGAGCATCATCAGAGTGATCAGCTGCCAGTTCTTTCTTTATCAAAAAGAAACTGCTTTCTCAGGAATCAACAATATAGTTGGGGTGGTGGAGAGCAAATCCCCCTGCAATCTGAAAGGAACATAAATAATAGAATTTGAGCCTAATTTAACTATAAGATGATCAAAATATTTCCAAACATAGGTTAAAAAAATGACAAAAACTTTACTAAATTTCCAAAAGACAAATGGATGTGAAATATGTATATCACTTAATTCCCCTATAATAGAAATATGTTTTAATGATATAGCTTGCTTTAACTTAATCTCTGTAGAATGTAATAAAAGCACACATTTTGATTAATCAATAACGCAACTTACAAAGCATTCTATTAGGTGTGAAGGAAAATAATAAATATTTAATGATTCAGTTCATTTGTAACTATTAAAACAATTATTTGTGTCAAAGATAAGCAATGGTTTAGTATCTTATTGTATAGTCTAGAAGCCTATTTACTTTCTAATGGTGGTGAGCGTCCACACAAATCCTTACTGTTGGGAGTTCATCACCTGGCCACCAAGAGGAGGCAAAGATACCCTACAGTAAAAGCTTTAATATCCCTCCTACTTTCTGTTTCCTCCCAGTCGTTTCTTTGCCTAGCTCAGCAGCAGATGAAGCTAGAGGATTACAGGGTTTTAATCCAAATTTGTTTCCCCTCAATAGCTAGTTCCTGAAAAAGAAAGGCTTAGGAGAGTACTGGCTGTGCAATGTAAATCTGCTCTCTGGAGTTGTGGTCGCAAGCTTGCCACGGGTGTTGCTGGGAAGTTCCTTTAGCCTTGTCCTGTTTTGGCCATGAAGATGTACTCCCTCAGTATATCCTCCACTGATGTTGCATTAGAATCCAGTAGAGAGACCATCCAGTACTGTAACAGTAGAGTGGGCATAGGCTGAGTAAGTTACTGCAATGGTCACACAGTAGCAGGCTATCTGTAGGTACTTGAGTCTATATATATCATAGCCAGTTTTCAGCAGGATGGTTTTAGGTGGAGTTCTCAGATAACATATTTCCGGATGAACTCTATAACCATTATTCCAACTATGGTGTGCTTTACACAGGGGATTATTGCACTTTTTGATAATCACAGTGGTGCTTTATACCTTAAGTCCTAACATTAGTTATTCAGGGCACAGGGGAGTTATTAAATTTTGCTCATATTCAATATGGTGAGGTCTGGCACTTTTAGAAATAATAATGGTGCTTTATTTTTTCGGTCCTAAAATTGGTTGCACGTTTTAATGTGTACTACTGTTTATTACTTTTCGGGTTGTTAAATAACTTTTTTTTTGTGCTGCACCTTTCAGTTCATCCTCTGGATATTGATTAGCAGCTGACATTCTTAGTGCTCTTCTCTCTGACAATGGGGGTGCTGAGGACTTTGTCCTGAAAGGAGTTAGGAAAATTGCACAGTTGCTAGTTAACAACAAAGTGTCACAATACATCACGTTGCAAAGGGGCACCCGTCAGGGGTGCCCCCTTTCACCTTTACTGTTCAATATATCATTAGGACCGTTAGCTATCTATTTAAGGAAGGAAATAAAGGGAATTGAGCTAGGGAATAGGAATCTGATTATCTCATTATATGCGGATGATATCTTGTTGTTTATTAAGGACTCAAATGTAAATATCCCGAAATGTCTGGAAATTATAAGAATCTATAGTCGATTTTCAGGGTACAAAATAAACTCCAGTAAATCAGAAATATTGTGGATTCACAAGACCTCCAAAAGTTATAATAAACACCCCTTTCAGGAAGTGGCACACATTAACTATCTTGGGATCAAATTAGGAACTAGGCCGAATGAATGGTATCATATTAATTTTACGGAAGTAATTAAAAATTTGGCCAGTGAATTTAAAAAGTGGGACCCATTTTTCTTGTCTCTCTCCGCGAAGGTTATGATCATTAAAGCTATAATTTTTCCTCGAATATTATTTCTCTTACAGAATTTACCAATGTTTATACCCAAGCAAGATATTGATCGGTATAATAAAGCTTGTGCTGGATTCTTGTGGGGTAGAAAGAAAAAACCTAGACTCGCAATAGACAGACTTATGGAACTTAAAGAATATGGGGGATTCTCTTTACCTAATATAAAATTCTATAATTGGGTGACTATGATAAAATTTGCGGTAGACTGGCTTACAGAAGCAGAATATATCACTTATTATGACATAGAATCTAAGCTACTGGACCCATTTGATTTAAAGGCTGTGCTTCATTTTCCTTTCAATAAACTACCTAGTAATGTACATCAGATGATAACTTTTGCAAATATAATTTGCGCATGGCAGAAAATGTTTAAATTTCTCAATATGGATTACCAAGTATCACACCATCTCCCAATAATTGGCATGCCTGATTTTTCTCCAGGTTATTACAATATGGTTTTTAAAGAATGGCGCGAGAAAGGTCTAGTAAATTTTGCACAACTTATAAACGATGATAAACTTATATAGTTATGTTTACTGAGATTGCTGAAAGATATCATATTTCCCCCAAGAATTTCTATGCATATTTGCAGGTTAGAAGCTATTTGAACCAGCTAGGTCAAGTAAGAAATTGGGTATGGGACTGGAAAGAAGTTGAGGCCGGGATCAAGATTTATAAAGCCGGTATACGTTCAATCAAGTACTGGCATCAGATGTTACTTAGAAAAGGGGGCCAAGAATATGTTGGGAAATTAAGGGATGGATATTTAAAATATTTTCCAGAAATAACTGTGCAGGAAATAAGGAAAAGTATAAAACTGTCTGAAGATGCCACAGCTAACTGCAGCTTGAGAGAGTCACAATTGAAAATAGTGAATAAATACCATAACACCGAATAGGATAAACAAGTGGGCAAAGAAGGATAAGAAAAGTAATTGTCCCAAGTGTAGAGTAGAGGGGGCAGACATTCTTCACTTTCTGTGGGAATGCCACAAGGTCAGACAGTTTTGGTGTAAGGTCAATTATTGGCTGGATAGAATACTTTAAAAATAATCTGGTGATTGAACCATTTACAGTTTTTTTTTTAATATATATACCCAGACAGAAGGGGGATCAATCGCTGATAAACACGGCTATTCTAGTCGCGCGAAATCTAATTCTTAAGCAGTGGGTATCCCATACTGCACCAGGGATAGCGGAGTTTGTCAATGCTATAAAACTACAAATGAATGTTGAGCTACATGATAATAAGATGACGGTGGAAAAATATTTTAGAGATTATTTCAATAAATGGTTAAAAGTAATTCTAACATGGTCACGGCAAATTCAAGCCCAGTTTTTGTTACCTTTGAAGAATTCAATATACCTCCAGTCACTAATGTTGGAAGGGGCTCTTTCTATAGAATGGCCGGATCCAGATTAGACATTGAAAGATGGATGATGGAGGCCCAGGGGAGTCGGGGAAGCTGTCGGTCGAGAGGGGCTTATTTTGTGTGGTTGAGTTTTTGTTTTGTTTTTTTCTCTCTTCTTTTCTCTCTCCCCCCCCTTACCCTCCAAGAGGAGTTTGATAAAGAATAGAGTACCAATGGGGGTATATGTGTCTTGGTTTTGTCAAAGAATAGAAGTGGTTTGAAGAGGAGAGATAAATAGTCAATGGTGGACAATGTCAAGAGGGGTAATAATCAAGTATATGTTTTGATGTGATGAATTATCGTTTTTCTGTAAGTTGGGGGAGAGATAGCCCCACAGAAGTTATAATGTCAGGATATGTTCCATATTATTGACGGAATGGGATTTCCTTCTTTTTTTTTTGTTTTTTTCCCTTTCTTGACGTTTTTTGTTAATGTATTTATTACAGTCTGTATGTGTATGTAAAGTGAAAAATTTGAAATGCAAATAAAGTGTCCCTTTGTTGGGTCATAAAAAAAAATAAAAAAAAATAAAATTGCACAGGGTTGCTTTTTCTCATAGTGCTCCAGCTCACTGGAACCCTGTCTGCTGATCTTCCTGAGGCTGTTCAACCAAATTTTCAAGGGAAGCAGACAACTAGTACATGCCTGATGAAACGGTGAGCAAGCCAAGAAACGTGTTGCATGTTAGGGGGCACACATTGTATTAGTGCCCCTTTGATTGTACACTATTGTTTTAACTGGTTTCACTGATGTTTTATTAAAGGGATAGTAACGTTCAAATTAAACTTTCATGATTCGTGTAAACAACTTTCTACTTTACTTTTATTATCAAATTTGCTTTATTCTCTTGTTATTCTTAGTTGAAAGCTAAAACTAGGTAGGCTCATATGCTAATTTCTAAGACCTTGAAGGCCGCCTCTGCATTTGACAGTTTTTCACAGCTATAGGGCATTAGTTAATGTGTTTCTCTATAGATAACATTGTGCTCATGCACGTGAAGTTATTTAAGAGTCAGCACTAATTGCCTGAAATGCAAGTCTGTCAAAAGATCTGAGATAAGGAGGCAGTCAGCAGAAGCTTAGATACAAGGTAATTACAGAGGTAAAAAGTATATGTCTATAACAGTGTTGTGTTGGTTAGGGAAACTGGCGAATGGTAAATAAAGGAATTATCTATCTTTTTAAACAATAACATTTTTGGTGTTTATTATGCCTTTAAACTTGATTTTATAAAAAAAAAAAAATCCAGTACTAGTTGTCAGCTACCCATCAGTCAGACACTATATACTAAGCTGCCGGTACAGCGAAGGAGCATTTGTTCTAGTAGTTTATACTAAGTATCTTAATATTTAGAAAATATATTTTCTTTCCATTCAATTACTAGTGGGAATTAAACTCCTGGCCACCATGTGGAGGCAAAGAACACCCCAGCAAAGCTTCAAGTATCCTCCCACTACCCAAGATCCCCAGTCATTCTTTGCCTGTGTAACATTGTAGATGATGTGCGAAGAAGGTCTCTGAAGAAATCAAGTTGTTAATCCTTTAATGGGTACTTTTCCCTGCAAGCAAGGATTGGAGTTATGCTGTGTCCATGTAATTCTCTTTAGTAAGAGTAATGGTGGCTTTTAGCAGTTGGAAGATGGCGAGGTGGTCTTTGCTTACCTTCCAACATTTTTGCTACTCCTATATAGAAAACCAGGGTTGGTTACTCTGTTTTTTCTTTATCTACAGGTCTGTCAGTGAGGATTCTGTCACACCTGTTTGCTGTACCTGCCCTACAGCGGATCCACAGGTAAGTGCTTTTACCTTCTAGGTGAGAAGAATGCAGCACTTAGGGGTTCCTTGTTTTTTTTGTTTTTTTATTTTTTAAAAGGATACTTAGAGAACAAGGTGGATTTTTATGGGACTGAATATCCCTTTTAAAGGTTGGGGAATGGGTATTTATTGAAGGCTTTTTTGATTTTGGCTATGAGGATTTGTCTGCACAAGTTTACCTTTTATTTATTTTGGTTAATATCTCTTTAAGGAAGTTGTTGGCGGTTCTTTTTACGGTATCTCACTTTTGAATTTGAGGTCACATGACCGCTCAGTTAGTTCCTCTGGCATCAGATCGTTTTTCTGCCTGTCGCTTCTCTCTGATGTTTGCAGCTTTCTAGGATCTGCAGTTTGAACAGGATTTATCTGCTGGTGTGGATTGGATTCCTGGTTACAGGTTGGGTGAGTCCCTCCAGCATGGCTGGGGTGTAGATGTGACTTTTTTTTTTATTTATCTATGCTTATATTTTTTTTTACTAATGGTTTATTGTGAAATTGTGAGTATAAGAGAAATAAAGGGCTATTTTATTTACTATGGATGCCGATCCCAAGCTTTCTCTGTCATTTGATAAATGTCTTTATTGTGCAGATGCCCAGGTTATACCATCTATGCAATTTTGCTCCCCTTGCCTTAATAAGGTTTTACTATCTAAGGATAAGGATTCCTTATCTTAGCCTTCTTTTTCTCAGGATAATGCTGTTCAGGGGTTGTCTCAGCCTTCTACTAACATGTCCCAGTCTTTGACAGATTCACATGCATTGCCCTGCGGTTCCTCTCAGTCAGTTTCTGGGAGTGTTTGTTTGCCTAAAGATTTTGCTGCACAGTTGACTTCTTCAGTTTCTGCAGCCCTAAGTGCTTTACCTAGTTCTGGTAAAAGGAAGAGGAAATCTAAGAACATTTCTATGGGTTCTGATTCCACCAAGACTGATTTGGTTAGTCTTTCTCAGTTATCTAGCGAGGATCATTCCTCTGCAGCTTCTGAGCAGTTCCTAGTACAGTAGATTCTGAGGAGGTTAATTTTAGATTTAAACTGGAGCATCTAGGTTTACTTTTTAAGGAGGTTTAAGCTACTTTGGATGACTCTGAAACAGTTGCAGAGGTTCCTAAAAAGGCTAATGGAGAGTTTTTGATGTCAAACCTAAGTCTATAGAGGTTTTTCCTGTTCCAGATCGCATGTCTGACATTTATATCTCAGGAACGGGAGAAGCCGGGTGTTCCTTTTAACCCGTCTCCTGTGTTTTAAAAAGATGTTTACTGTGGCTGGTTCAGTGCGAGATCTGTGGCGCACTGTTCCTAGAGTAGAGGGCGCTATATCTACCTTAGCCAAGAGGATAGTTCTTCTTTCAGAGACCCTATGGATAAGAAACTGGAGGGTTATTTAAGAAAGATGTTTCTTCATCAGGGTTTGCAGTGGCAATCAGTTGCTAGTATTGCGACAGTTGCTGGTGCAGCCTTTTATTGGTGTGACTCATTGTCTGATCTAATTTCAGAGGAGACTACTATAGAGGAAATCCAGGATAGGATCAAAGCTCTGAAGCTGGGTAATACTTTTATCTGTGATACCAGTATGCTAGTTGTTAGGCTGGGAGCCAAGATTTCTAGTTTTGAGATACTAGCCCGCAGAGCCCTTTGGTTAAAATATTGGTCTGCGGATGTGACTTCCAAATCCAAGCTTCTGTCTCTACCTTTTAAGGGTAAGACTTTATGGGGTCCTGGGCTGGCAGAGATAATTTCCACGGTTACTGGTGGAAATTGAGTATTTTTACCACAGGATAAGAAGAATAGACTCAAGGGTCATCAGACTTCTAATTTTCGTTCCTTTTGTAACTTAAAGGGACAGAGATCTTCCTCGTCTTCTAAATCTGAGCAAACCAAGACTTCTTGGAGAGCTAGAGAATATAGAAGTAGTACTGGCGCTAAAGCTAGGGTTAAAACCAAAATATAAAAATATGAGGGTGTGAGGAAATATCACTGTCTGCCAGAAAATAAGAAAAGACAATATACTGCAGGCTAAAAAATAATTAGCTGAGTAATACAACAAATCACTAAGTAGTGTCAGAGTTTAATAACGAATATACAGGAAACAATACGATAAAAATGGTACCAATCTAGTGGTAAAAATTAGTGGTAGTAAAATACAGAGTTAGTAATATTACTTAAGCTCTTAGGATTAGCTCGAATGAAAGCAGATTACAAAAGAGTTAAATGTAAATTACATAAACTGAAATCACCGAACTGTGGGTGTATACACAATATAAAACGTGGAATGAGGACGTCCAATGTCACTATTGGCTTAAAACAGGAAATATGATACACAAACAAGATAAAATGAAATATTGTTAAAGTTAGCGATAAAAATTCAAGTGGTAAAATATAACGTATAAATATAAATAGCAGAGTCTTGAAGTGCACTAACAAGAGAACTCTCATATGTAGATGATCGTGCTATAAAAGTATAGGATCAAACTAAAACATCATACGAGAGTGGTACCTTATGTCCGTGTAAAAACAGAGGATATCCAGTAAAGGCAATATATCTTTCAAGCAGTTCTTCTATTGGTGTCCTTTCTATCAGATGGCTGTTTAGGTACTGTGAGCGTGTGTTTTCGGGTTACCGTCAAACTGCGTCTGCAGCTTCCGTGATGTCAGACGTATCTTGTTATCTTGATCTTTGTCCTCAGGAGTTCCGGTAATTCTGCTATTCTGGATCTGTGTTCAGACAGTATTTCTTGTTGCTCTGAGCTCTTACTAACGTGGTGGCGTCCACCTGCGTTAGGAGCTTTTGATGATATCCGATGTGCACAGCTGATAACTGTATTATCATTCTTCTTTCCGGAGTAATTTCGTTAAGCTATCAGTTCTGATATTCCGATGATAGTTGTTAGGTGGGACTGGCCGATGTGTAGAAGTGTTACTTCATAAGGCTGTATAGAAGCCAGACCTTACGGCAGCAGTCCAAGAAAATAAAGTCAAAAGGTTGCAAATTATATCTATAGACAGATATCTGAATTCACTTGAGACACAATCAACGCGTTTCTCCCCTCACTTGGGGCTTTTTCAAGATGTATTCTCAGTTTCTTACGCTCCTCATATAGCACTCCCCTTGTCACTCATTGGTTAATTGGTAGGGGTGTGTAGCTGTGTAGTTTGTAAAAAGGTGCTATAGCAGAGTTCTTAAACCCTTAAGTCCCTTGTCAAGGGTTATATTATACATAGTATTTTAGACTGATCTACAGTCGTTAAAGGTGGATTACTTGATTATCTTAATTATCTTAATGAGGGTACATTGCATACTCATATGGAATGTTAACTACTTATAATATTATTAGGCAAGTGTATACATGAAGTTAACCAAATAACATTAACCAAATATCAGACAAGCTTGAGAAAATAAATACATAAGCAAAATCCTTTATTCATACATAAATGGTGTTACGTCAAGTTCAGAGTTTAGACCCAGAGGGTGTAAGGTTCTCATACTATATATTAGTTCCGCTTCTTTTTTAAGCAGTTTTGTTTCAAAATTGCCACCTCTCCATTCTGGTCTCACTTTAACTATACCCCAAAAACAGAAATCTTTTAATCTATTTTTATGGACGTCCCTGAAATGTCTATATAGGTGTGTATCTTTGTTCCCTTTTTCAATTATGCATAAATGCTCTCTTATTCTCTCTTGTAGAGTCCTAGAGGTCTCTCCCAAGTATTGCTATATTGTATTAGATAAATGACACCTTTATCTCTGCATCTAATAGTGTCCTTAATGTGGTAGATTTTCCCTGTTTGGGTTGAAGTGTACTCTTTAATCTTACTGCTATAGTTACAAGACCTGCAGCAGTGGCAGGGAAAAAACCTTTAACTATATTTCCTAGGAGGTCACATTGTTTTGACTGTGAGCTAGCTCTAAGTTCACTTGGCACTAACAGGCTTTTTAAGTTTTTTGATTTCCTATAAACAAACTTTGGGTTTTTATCTCCAAATATAGGATCCTCTCTAATAATATGCCAGTGTTTTTTGAAGATTTGCTCTATTGTCTTATGCTCTCCATTATAGTTGGTAATAAATGGTACTGATATATCTTGTGTTTCTTTTAGTGTGGAGACTCTTGTTTTGTCTTTATATTGGAGCAGGTCCTTTCTCTCTACTTCTTTAGTTTTAATGTAGTTATCATTAATCAGTTTCTCTTCATATCCTTTATCCCCAAAGTTCTTAATTAGAATTCTTGCTTGCTCTTCATAGTCTACTAAATTGGTGCAGTTTTTCCTTATCCTTAAGAACTGTGCTTTGGGGATGTTTCCGCGCCAATTCTCACACACCTTTCTTGGAGAGCTAGCCAGCCCTAGAACAAGGGTAAGCATTCAATAAAAACTTCCGCTGATGATAAGTTAGCATGAAGGAGCCATCCCCGATCCAGTTCTGGATCAGGTAGACGACAGGCTTTCCTTTTTTCAGCAGGCTTGGATTCGCGACGTTCCATATCCTTGGGTAGTGGATATAGTCTCCCAGGGATACAGGATATGATTCAAGTCTTGTCCACCCAGGGACATATTCCTATTATCAAGATTATCTGTAAACCAGGTAAAGAGAGAGGCCTTCTTAAACTGCGTAAGGGATTTGTTCTCTCTGGGAGTGATTATCCCAGTTCCTCTATCAGAACAGGGTCAGGGATTTTATTGAAATCTTTTTGTGGTTCCCAAAAAGGAGGGAACTTTTCGACCCATTCTAGATCTCAAGTCTCTCAACAAGTTTCTCAAGGTCCTGTCCTTCAAGATGGAGACTATTTGTTTTATGCTCCCTCTAGTTCAGGAGGGTCACTTTATAACCACCATAGACCTAAAGGATGCGTATCTTCATGTGCCTATCCGCAGGGAACATTTCAAGTTCCTGAGGTTTGATTTTTTGGATCAACATTTCTAATTTGTAGCCTTGCCTTTCGACCTCGCCACTGCTCCTCAAATCTTTACAAAGGTTCTAGGGGCTCTTTTGGCTGTGGCCAAATCTCTAGGGATTGCGGTGGCTTCTTACCTGGATGATATCTTGGTCCAGGCCCATCTTTTCAGTTAGCAAGATCCCATACAGATTCTCTGTTAGCTATTCTCCACTCTCACGGGTGGAAGGTGAATCTAGTGAAAAGTTCCTTGGTGCCAAGTAGCTGATTATGTTTTCTGGGGACAATCAAAGACTCAGTATCTATGTAGATTTTTTGACGGAGGTCAGAAGATTCAAGCTTCTGGAGGCCTGTCGTTCTCTTCAGTCCTCTGTTCGTCCATCAGTGGCAGTATGCATGGAAGTAATTGGTCTCATGGTGGCATCCATGGACATTATTCCATTTTCTCGCTTCCATCTGACACCTCTACA